>NC_136501.1:106187615-106452615 GCF_053919585.1 Euprymna scolopes | reverse complement strand
AGTAAACTTACAAACTAATAAAAATAACAGTATTTATATATATAAAATGTAATCCCAACCGAATTAAAAAAGCTCAATACGGAATAGAGAGTAAAGCTTATTATAAGGGAAAGAAAATTAAAACTGTAAGTTGAATTTTACAATCTAAATTTATTGTTCGACTGAATACTCAATTAGATTGTAAAGTTCGACTTACAGTTTTAATTTTCTTTCTCTTATATATATATATATATATATATATATATATTTGTTATCCTTATATTATTTTACTTATATGTTACATCGTATTTGGTTTACTATCCTATTATATTGTTATTAATCACAAAAGGATGGAATACTGTTGCCACATATGGGCAGGAGCCGCTAGATAGGGTTCAAAATATACTTCGTGGCCTGGTGGGAGAGGTCCTTTTCTCTTCGCTGCAACCTCTATCTCACAGAAGAGATGTTGCGAGTTTGTATCTGCTTTATCGTTATTTTCATGGAAAGTGTTCGACTGAGCTTCAATCTATGGTCCCCCTCGCCAAACTTTCACTAGAAACACAAGACTAGCTGAAAACATTATCAATAATTTCCCCCACTCCTTATCTGTGCCTAAACCTAAACATAGATTCCATGATCAAAGTTTATTTTTTAGAACTGCACGCCTGTGGAATTGTCTTCCGTTTTCCTGCTTTCCAGCTGTCTATAATATGGTTGTCTTCAAGTCCAAAGTTAACAAGTTTCTGATGAGCCGTTCTACTTAAGTTAACAAATTTACCGAACTTCCATTACTTGCGATTACTATATTGTCCTTTTGACTACTCTACACTCTTTCACCCTTATCCTTGAGTGGCCCTGATAAGTGGTGACGCCTATGTAAAAAAAATAACAATGATTGATGCATTCTGTATAGTTAAATTAAATGTGTTTGCTCTTTTAATAGTCCAATAAATTTTGATAGATTTTAAAATTTCTCCCGAACCAATCTAAATCTCTAGTCTTTAGATTTGTATTTTGTATTAAAGCAATTGAATTCGTTTGCCTGTTTTTAAAGTATGTTAATGGAATTATTATCAAAAACGAAAGTACACTAAATACACATTAGATTTACGATTTATACGTATTGCTTGTATTATTTGACTATTATTCATATCGTCGTTGTTTTTTTTCTCAGACCATTTTCAGGTTGATTGACACTGGATGTTATTGGTGAATAGTTCGAAAATGTTTGGTGCATTCCAACGAGCATATTCTTAAGAAATTTAAAACGCAACTAGCGCTGTCTTCTTTTTTTATTTCTTTATTTACAAATCCCGGCCCATTCCGCTTTTTTAATATAATGTATTTTTATTTTGGAGATGTATATTTTTTTGTTTTTGATTATTATTCTCATCTTGTTTTTTTTCTCCGGTTATCTTCAGGTTATCGGTGAATCGAAAAAAAATGTTTGGATTATTTTCTTTCTCAAGCTTTGTGAAAAACTAAACCAACCAGGATGAGAATAATAATTCATATATTAAAAACAAAATTATTAATCCTCATCTAAAAAATGTACATTCATCATATCTAAAAAACAAAATGGACCGGAATTTATTAATAACAAATTTAAAAGAATAACGACTTAGCGCTATTTGCGTTTTAAATTTCTAAAACTATGTTCGTTTGTAAAGGAAATAAAACAAACATTTTTCACTATTCACAAAGAACATGTAGTCTTAATGCACCTGAAGATGAACGGAGGTTAGATCAGCAGAAACCTTAACCAATATGAAAATAATAGTCCAGATAATAGAAAATATAACTACTACAGTACTTACTTCCCTCGAACTGCCAGCATCTCGATATTCCTTCCCTGTCCTTTTTTTATTGACTGTACTTAAAGGCAAATGTTCAAGTCGAATGTGAACTGATACTTTTCTGCTCAACTTCCTACACGATTTCCCTTAAAATGTGGTCCGAATTATGAACCTATTACCTCAATAGGGCCTTGCTATTTGTTTAGGGTGAAAAAAACAGTAATAAAACGGTGAAAAAACGCGATTAATTGTAGAATTGAAAACGTAGACCTAACTAGATTGAAGTAATTTTCCATGTAAATAGTGGGAAAAACGGTTTTACATACGTAGCTACATCTACATGAAATCTTAACGATTATCTTGTTGTATATTATCATAGGATTGTTTCAATCGTTACGCTTTTCATGCAACCGTCATGACAATCATTCTATTGTGTAAATAATAATTTCAGACAACATCGCTGAAAATATCAATTTGCTATATTTATACTCTCGAAGACTGCTCTTCTTTAATGAAGCACACTTAATGTGTTGCATCTTCGCATCTTTTGCATTTATTATGAATATAAGTAAGCAAAAAAGGATTTGGAAACCTAGACGACGAAACATGTAAGATTATACAGTGTGCCCTAGAAGTCACTAAAGGGTTTCGAACTTAAACAGATTCTTTATTATTTGCTGATATATTTCTGTAATTAAAGCACCATCCAACTAACACAGTGAGAAATTAAAAATAAAAACTGCAACATTCAAAGAATATTTATTCATACAAAAACGGGCGCATATTTGTGATCTATCCAACATACAAATTAGGACAGATTAGAGAATCTCTGGATAGCGAGTTAAGTCCCTTATTTCGTTCCTCGTGTTATTTCTGTCAATACTTCTAGGGATTGGAGTTTGACGCTCCAAGGTCTACCGGCTCGGGGAAATAAATAAAAGAGTTAAAGCGCAATCCAGATATTCTGCGATCTGTCATGTTTTGGAAAAAGTGCAATTATGCGAAGCCGAAAATCGGCAACATTTAAAAGACATTATGTTTCGTAATTATTCTAAAATTTGGCATTTGGTAAACGATTTACAATATGTTAATCAGATTGTGTTAAAACTAAATAATATATTAGTGCAACACAATTTGGTGCCTCTTTGGATACCCTGGGCTAGATCATGTATGTCTATATCAAGTAGAAAAATCGTTAATGGTTCTTCTACACAACTAATTAATTAATTGGTAGACAGCCTTATAACATATATTATACCTATTTTAGAAGCATGGGTAGAGAATAGTCACATTTTTTAATATAACGGATTCTTGTGTCGCCTAGATAAAATACAACTGAAAAATGGATATTTCTATTACTGTTCAGGCTAAATATGGCACATTGCTTCTCGATTCTGCATGGGACATAAGTAATATATATATATATATATATATATATACATATATATATATATATATATATATATATATTTGTCGTCGTTAGGCCAAATTCATCCAGGGTGTTCCATCTATTCCTTGCTCATATATATATATATATATATATATATATATATATATATATATATATATATATACTAACAAAAGTACCCGTCGTTGACTGGGTTAAAAAAACAGCCTACAGAAGATGGACTCTGATTGATAAACGTATGATAGGTTATGAAAAGGAAGGGTTGTAAATTTGGGTTGAATTGTGGGGTATCAAAACCAAAGAAAAATATGATGAAAGTAAAAATAAAATAGATAAACCCCATAATTTATTATACCATACCTATTCACACTCAAACACATATTACAATTTTATGTGGATCTATATTAACAAAATTTGATAATTTTTGGGAATATTTCCATTCTATGGAGGTCAGGTTCGAAGTTTATTTACCATATTTCTTCAAACTGAAACATAATTATCAAAGTATACTTACGCAGATAGATATGAAAAGTCTTTATTAAAGTTTGTGCCTATTTCCATTCTATGGAGGCCAGTAACGGACGCAGACCCTACAATTTATTATACCATCCCTATTTAAGTTAAAACATACTTATCAAAATATTCTTATGTACATCTATATCAAAAACACTTGGAAACGTTTTTTTTTTTTTTTCATTTTAAATTTTCTATTTCCATACTGTGTGGACCAGGCGCGAACGCAGACACCACAATTTAAATGAATCATCGTTCTGCCAGATCAAACATACCCATTCCTGTGTCCCGATGCATCTTCTATCACGATGTGTAATCAGTTTCTTTTTTTTAAATAGTCAACTATATAGGAGCCTATTCGTGACCATATACACCTACCCACACAGACATTCAGCTTTATATCATATTATATATATATGAGCGTTATCAGGTACATACGGTCGCTACAAGGCATCTGTTACAGCTAATGACAATTCCTCAGCCGGCCTGGAACCTCTCGACCCCACAAAGAAAAATGGAAAAAAATTGAAAGAAATTGAAAAAGGATATATATATATATATATATATATGTGTGTGTGTGTGTGTGTGTGTGTGTGTGTGTGTTTTCGCGCGCGTGTGTGTGATAAATTTGTGAAAATATTTCTGCTAATGCGGTCGTTAAATTAGGACTGTATTGATTATTTTAAGTGAGAATTTAAACTGTTTACTATTACAACGTAGGAACGACCAACAAAGTATATAATACATCAATATTCAGAATGTGTTATAATTGTCAACTATCATGCAATTTGTGAATAAATGCACTATATAATGTGAGTAAGATGTTTGCAAGCACAATCGATATTTCAATATTATTGTATTTATATCGTAATTGTATTGCATTACTAAGCGCTCGTTTAGAACGTTATTTTATTTTTATTATTACGAGAGATTAGTATGATAATGTAAATAAACATTATAAATTATAAAATATTTAATATATAATTATGATAATGTATGCGGTCGTCTTGATCACAAAAATGTATCGAAAAAAATATCGTCTTTAATATAGTACCAGACCATAATATTATAGAAACATTTTAAAAGTACGGCGCCCTATTTTTATTATATTATTGAAAATTGGATTGATTATGATGACTGAACTTGTGCATTCATGACGTGGAAGATTCAACACACTGTTGAAAATATTGACGATGTTTGATTCCAACAAATTCCTACTATATATAGTTGCATTAGAAGAGCGGCCTCATTACAGTTGTCTACACAGAAAGAATAAAACCAATTGACATTCACAGACAATTTGAATGTTTAAGATGTCGATACAGTTGAATTGAGTTGCAATGTGTGCCCAATACTTTTGTAAATTAGGCATATATTATAACTGGTAAAAGAGCATTGACAATGACAGTGTTTATGAGAAAAATACATTTTGCGCACTAGTCCTAGCACGTTTTAATGGTAGGCCACTTTTCTTTGAAGGTCTTTATTTTTTTTTTATTGTGTTTACTTTTTACGTAAAAAATTAGGAGGTGTATTAGAAGGGACCATCGTAATATATGAAAAACGAATGCGATTAAAATGTTATATTTTAAACTTCAGTTCTATTTGTGCATGACTGCAATATAATTCGATTTGTTGATTTCAAATATGACGTAAAATCTATTTACCAGCATAATCACTAGAACACATATTGAAATATAAATTTATATTTTACAGCCCACTTATTTTTTAGCTACGAATGATTTTTTGCTATATTATCAAAATTTGCCGCTTTTCTAAAATTGTATTATTACTTTTGAACTGATGTGAGACCGAAAGTAACATGTATCATAGAATCTTCCAATACTATATTTCGATGTGAGTAACAGGGGCAGTATCATAATATGGTAAAATCAGCAGGAGTATTAGTGGTGAGCAACGCGTATGACTTCACATCTTGGACACATTGGACATATTGGACATATTGGTAGTAATCTTTATCCTATTCTGTTAACCTTGTTATTTATAAATCATTCTTATACCTCATCTGTGTTACATGGTTTTCTTTCGTTATAGCAACCTTGGGCCACATGAGAAACTAAAACAAACAATCTTGCATTGAGCAATATTTCCCTTCCCTTCTTTAGACGGCATCGGTACAAACATAACCCGATCAAAACATTTTCTAGATAAAACGAACAGATAGGAAGAAACGGGAAGATTGAGAAAAAAGTAAAAGAAACGAACCCAAAAATTATAGGAACAGTAAAAAAAAAAAAAAAGAAGTTGAATCGAAAGAAGAGAAAAATAAAACAAAGTAAACAAGGAAGTTCCAAACAAATCTGGAAAAAATCTGCTAAAATTATAAAACGTTTCATTTACTTAATATTTGTTCGTGTGTATTCATAATGCATGGATGTAGCTGAATTTCAATCGAAAGTATGTAATTCTGTATTAACGAATATACTTATGTTTAGTTTTCAGATTTTGAAGTGTTTTAAGGATAAAAACAAATCATTAACTTTTATGATATTGAAAAAACGATCCCCTTAACATATAAAAAGTTGCTACAATGAATCAAATGTTAGTTTTGAATGGATCAATATATTGATCACAAACCGATATAGATATTACCATTAGAACAGTTTTATCGATTTACAGAATGTAATGACACTAAAAAGATTAAAACAATAAAACATATAGATAAAGTATGAATCGCATAACGTTTATTATCCTAGAAAACATTGTATTTACACCAACAATAAAAAACTAAATTAAAAAAATAATCAAAATATTGATTTTGTAGGTTGCTAGATATCGAAGACAGATATATCTTTGCAACTATTAGAAAACGATCATCGATTTACAAACGATGATAAAAACCCGAACATGAATAAAAAGGTCATCGATAATCTATTCATCCAGTATATTTTATTCTTTTGAAAATATATTAAAACATATTGATTTTTTAGAGTGGCATATCGATAACTAAGATATATCGTTCTTACTATTCTAAAATGGTTAGTGATTTAATTAAGATTATGCTAAGAAAAGGTTGCATGCTGAAAAGAGTATCGATATATTATCTAATATTGATTTCTATACGCGCAACAAATTGTATCGATCATCGTGACAAAATAATTCAAGCTATCGACTAAGCTGTGTTTTCTTTACCTTGTAAATATAGGTTAAGATCGATCAACAAATAAACGAATTCGTTCTCACACACTTATTTCTCTTGTGCACTTCATAACTGATTCGTTTCTCAAAAAATCCATAGTATCAGTTTATTCAAGGCCAAAGCTAATGAGAGGAGAACTTGCCTTTTTAGAAAAAAAATATTATATCGCTGTATGACATATTTTAAATAAAGTGGTTTACAGGTGCATTTAGAAAATATATACTTGATTACCGCCAGGCTTTTCGCTATCAAAACAGTAGTCAGATACAAAACTAATGCCACTTTTCTACAATTGTATTATTACTTTTGAACTGGTGCATATGTATGAATATATATATATATATATATATATATATATATATATATATATATATATAAATATATATATATATATATGTATGTATATATATATACTAGGTGTAAGGTATTCGAGATTAGTATCTGATCAAATTTGTAGGGTAGTACGAGTGAACCATGAAAGGGTAATGTATTAATTTGGTGTAAAAATACTATCGTTTTGGGACGTGCACATATATATATATATATATATATATATATATATATATATATATATATATATATATATATATACATATATATATATATATATATATATATATATATATATAAACGAAATATCGTTTTCTCACAAATGTTTATTTTATATATAACTAGCGGGGTACTCGGAGTTGCTCGGTGTTTAGAGGTGTGTGTTGTTTTGGGTAAATCAAAACAAAAAAAAAGTCGTTGCCCTGGTGTTTGCGTCGGGGGGTGGGTGAATAAATTTTGGTAGGTAAGTAGGAAGGATCGAACCCGAAGCCTTGAGGCGAAGTTTGAAATTAAGTGTGAAAAAAACCGTGCGATTTTAGCCGATCGGCCAAGAAAAATTCACTGAAACATGTTTGAATTAATTTAAGTATTGGCAGGTGTCCGTACTTAATGACTGAATGAGGTCAACTCTGACTGCGGGGCAGTTTTGTTATTTAGTGTGGGACAGTTTTTGTGTCCCCAAGATGTTGGCGGGCAGCTCTCCATAAAAAAGAATTGTCCAAATTGAATAGAAATTGTCTGATATAAGGAGAAATTCCGCATTGATAATAGCTGATTGCGTTTGGACGATCCCGGCGATCGCGCCAGGAACGATGTGTTAAGCCTGGTTTTGCTTTTATATGAAAAAGCCGAATGAACACGCGGCGATCCAAAACTGTGGAATATTTAGCTTTTAAAAGTCGGGAAAATTAAATAGACAGCCGACCCCCGATGTTAATTCGTAGATATTACGATTTACACTTGGTATAAAAAGTTTTAAGAATCAGCGAGCCGAGCGAGAACCAAGCGAAAAAAGCCTTCTGCGGACATACACAAAAAGCGAACTTACATACATACATATATACATACATACATACACACATTCATACATACATACATACATACACATTTTCGCGTTTGTATTTATAGATTTCTTAATTAATTCATTGGTATATATGGTCATGTTATACATCATTTTAAGCGTGTTTTTCGCTCTATTGAATCGTATTATTCGTTACCGTTCTCAATATTTCACTCATTTTTGCAGGTTTTCGACAGCATGCACAAAATTCAAACCCGCACGATTTTCTTGTTCCAGTTCAAATTAAGCTAAAATGCTGACGAGACAACCCGTGATATTTATTATGCATTGGGCAAAGGAATCACTTTCGAACGTGTAGCACAACTGTGGCTGAAGAAATGTCGCATTGCTGACCAGAACCTCGAAGATGAAAACTGTCCCGTCCGGTTAATAACGAACATTTGAAACTTTAATTAAAGCCCATCCGCGACAAACCAAAAAAGAAGTTGCTATTTTACTCGAGGGAAACCACTCGGCAGTCCTTCGCCATATAAAGTAAATAGGGAAGTAAAAAAAAAAACGTTTGATAAATATTCTTCGCTTCTTAATTAGTACAGTTTAGATATAGCAACTGTGATCGCTACATCTCTACCTGGAGAAATGCCTTGCAGAGTTCTTAAACCAATCAGTGTACCGCCACTCCTTCAATTTTTAGTAAGTATGTCCGCGGGAACCGTAAATAGGTCTACATGCGGATAAACCCCCGATAAACAAGCACTGATCTTACTTTTTACTAATATTGATGGAGGACTGCATTGATAGGATTAATCTATATATTTAAAGCGAAAATGTATGTTTGTATGTGTGTTCGCTTTTTCTGTACGTCCGCAAAAATGATTTTTTCGGCGGCTCCTCGAAGCCGTCGCTCATTTTAAAAAACTGTTTATATCACGTCGAAATCATAATATCTACGAGTTACGAACGGAGGTCGCCTGTCTATTTAATTTGCCCGACTCTGAAACGTTAAATATTCAACATTTTAGGATAGCCGCATGTTACTTTCGATTTTTGGTATAAAAGAAGGGAAACTTGATGCGATTATCTGGCGCCAATTTTCTCTAGAAAGCGATGTAACGTTTGGTTAATATCGGCATACCGTCGTCATATCAGATGGTTGCTTTCATTTTGAGACGATACACTCCCTTAATTACCAGGGGGGAGTTGTTTTCCCCAAAGTTAGATTAAAACAAACAAACCGGGTCATTGATATCATTAAAAACTCTCCCGCAGAAAATGTTCACTGCTGAATAGCTATTGCTTACGCTATCGTCGTCGTAACGCTTGTTCACTCTACGACTTCCGTGCGGGCACCTGTCAATTTTGTTCTTACTTAAATAAATTCAAACATCTTTCAGTAACTTATTTTGGCTGTGCGAACGATTAACGGTTCATGTTTTTTTTTTTTCGCATTTTATTTTCCAACTTCGTCTCAGGGCTTCGGGTTCAATCCTACCAACTTACCAACACTTTTTACACCCCCCGGTTTCTTTTTAATTCAAGAGCACACACATAACGAAACACCCGGGCACCGCTAGTCACCTATAAGGGGCTTAATTCCTTTTATGAATAAGACGCCAACGACTCATTATCAATCCAGGCCTGTAAATCTTTATTGTGTTCTCCATGATCTCCTCCAGAGATATACTTTGTAATTTGTTTAATATATTTTTCTGATTGCTGACCACAGGAATTGGCGCGATAGTTGACTTCCACACGATAATCTAGCTGTTCAAATTCTATTGTCTCATCGAGAGCAAGTATCGCATTAGAAAAAATGTACCTTGAGCTCTTCCTCGATATTTACACCGTGGAGTTTGTTGAGGACGATCATTGACAGAAGGTCGAATCTCAATATTTTTCTTACCACTAGTATGTTAGTCTTCAAGGGTTTTCTGTTGTTCACCGTAAAAGTTATGCTGCCAAAACTGTGGCGTATAAGGATTTTTTTTGGCTATGAAGATTGTAATACTTTTACGTGCTTTAGTTTACCATAGCAACCCACTCACACCGGATGAGGTTTATCTGGGATCAACTAATATTATCATATCTCATAGATTTTAAACTTATTTAAGGGAGAGTAGTGGTAGTCTTTCGGTATTTGTCTCATTTACCGGCCATCTCAATGGGACACGTTTTCCGGTGAATTTTTCTTGCTATCCTCACGAGTTGGCAAACTAATTCGTGATATTTACACGTGTAGCACTTCACTACAAAGGCATCATGCTGGTCGGATTCTAAAAATAGGACTACAGGCGCACGAAGTAGCACTCTACGTCGAACGGACGCCGCAGCAACAGGCACACCAATCCCTTACATTTCTATCATGAGAGATCGAGCCCTAGCAAGAATGTTCTAGCGTCATGTGTTCCATCCTTGAGCGGCAATGAATTGTCTAACCGAAGTGAAGGAACCCTTATACGAACGCACTACTTACTCACCGATTAAATGGGGTTTCTTCGATCAAACGTGTCCGATCTTCTAGGTCAGCTAAGTTTTCATCTAGTTTTCCCAGAATGCAAACGACGAGGGCAGAACTTGTCAAATACAACAAAAAGGCCCAGCGCAAAAGCCATGAGTAGGGAGTGTTTTACCTTGTTTTAATCCCAGCTCAGGTCAAGGGTTAATCATTGTTATACTGACAGTCCCACCTCAATTTCTGATTGATAGAACGTGTTCCATCTTATAATATCGCATAATCACCAACTCTAATTGTTTCAATGATTTTGAAACCGTGAAACGCAATAAAGTCCGGAAATTATCTGAACGTCAAACACTCTGTATGTTGCGTGTGATTATTGGTTAAGAAAAAAAAATATCTGTTCTGGATGGTCGTGACTGAAGGTATTGCTTGCACCAACGCAAGAAAGTTCGGAAATCATCTGAACGTCAAACACCTTGTAAATTGTGTTTGATTATGTTACAAAACAAGGAATTGACCTGTTCTGCAAGATTGTTACGGAGTGTATTGTTTGAATGTGAGACTAACCGTAGCCCTCGGCGCAAGAGGGTCCGTGTGTGCCTGGCGTGCGGGGTGGTGGCTGATCCTGTGGTCGGGGCAGCGGAAGAAAGAGTTCCAAGATGGCGCCTGCCTGCTTTTATTAGAGACGGAATCTCGCAGGATCGCGCGAGATCTCGCGGGGATGCAAATTAGCTAGGCCATCTTGAGGAATAAAAATCGGTCCATTGGAGGTGCGAGGCAGTCGGGTTCTGACGTTCGTGGCGATCAGTACAGTAACCGTTGGGTTCCGTTAGTGACCGTTGGGTTCCGTTTCTATTCGTGCAGTCAGCTTAGCTTTGTTAATTACCTTCGCGCCATGGCTGTCAGTATTTGTTGGTTGGCTGTGTGTTGCCGTGGTTCTTCAGTGAAACGCTTCGTCGCCCACGACGAGACTCCCCGTCTCCTACACGTCGGAAACTGCACAAGATACTCTTACAAGCTATTTCGGCCCCCCACTCCGAACTTGGTTTTCTTTTCTTCAATGGCGGATAGGTTCGATCTAAAGTTGATACCGGAATTCGACGGATCCGACCCGGTACTCAGCTGGGTTGAGAAGGTCGAGTTACATTGTCAGATGTCCGGCGTGAAAAATATCGAGCGCGTGATACCTCTGCGACTGACCGGCGGGGCCTTCGCTGTATATCAGCAATTCAGCGCTGAGGAGAAGTGTGACTACTCGAGTATCAAGGCGGCGTTGTACAGGGCGTTGGCCACTGACCCCGCCACTGCATGGGAGCAGTTTGAGACAAGGTCTATACGCTTGGGCGAAACTGTGGACGTGTATCTCGCCGAGCTTAAGAAGCTGCCGGTGTTGTTCGGCGGTCTTACCGAGAGGGCCCTAGCCTACAAATTCCTGTCAGGACTCCCCGCTGGAACAAAGCAGCTCCTGCGAGCAACCTCTACCATGTCCTCACTACCGCCGAGTGACCTAGTGGACAGAGCCAGGACAATAATCAAGGATGACTCGACGGTGCAGGAACCGGTAGTCGCCGTCGCACAGGCCGACCAAGTGGCGAAGGACCGTCTCAGGGACCCAGCCCGCAAGGTGATGTCATCTGCTACAGATGCAACGGGCGGGGCCACATGGCAAGAAATTGTAGAAGGCGGTCGACGGCTGTTCGCTGCTACCGCTGTAACAAGACTGGGCACATGGCCCGAGACTGTGCGGGAAACGGGGACGGGGACAAGGTGTCAGTGCCGACCTCTTCCCCGAACAGAAAATAAACAAGGCGCTCCCTGTTATTCAGGTCCGAGTTAATGACACGTTATGTTCAGCCCTCCTTGATTCCGGTTGCTCCCGCACCATAGTGTGTGCGGACTTCTGTCGGGCGTGGAAAAAGAAGAACGTCACGATAACTACCATTACTGGAAAAATACGAATGTGTTGCTGCGTGGGTGTGGTACACATTCGCACAAGAACTGGAAACTCGGCCAACGTCGAAGCGCTGGTGACACGCGAAAAGCCGCTGAGTTTCGACCTGTTGCTAGGCTACGATGCCATCAAAGCCCTGGGCGGCGTGCGCATAACGCGCCATGGCGTTGTAGAGTTTCAGGATAGGCCCCCGGTGTGCGCAGCACTAAGAGTCGACCAGCCGGACTTCAGTGCGGAGTTCGACGACCAACAGAAGGCGTGGACCGCCACTTGGAAGTGGTCAGAAGACAAGGAACCGGCCAAACTACAAAACAAAGTGGCAGAGTACCGTATGCCCGACCAGATAAGGCCTGCATACGAAAGCGAGCTCCGTGAATGGATTAAGAACGGTTGGCTGATTTCATACCCCTACGACAAACTTGGACCCCCCAAGGGCCTGATACCGCTGATGGCAGTTGCCCAACCTAACAAGTCAAAGGTGAGGCCGGTAATGGACTACCGCGAGTTGAATGCGCACGTTGATGCGTTCACAGCGGACGCCGACGTCTGTGCCAGCAAGCTGCGAGAGTGGCGCCGGCAGGGGTCCAATGTGTCCCTACTGGACTTGAGAAAAGCATACTTGCAGGTCCGGATCGGCGAGGCGATGTGGCCTTTCCAGACAGTGATGTTTTCCGGGAAGAGATACTGTCTTACGCGACTCGGATTTGGGCTAAACGTAGCACCCCAGATAATGAAGGCTATCGTCAATGTCGTGTTGTCACAAGAAGAATGGATCAGAAAGGGAACATCGGCGTACATTGACGATATATACGTGAACGAAGATATCGTGTCATCTTCGCGCGTAAGATCCACACTTGCCGAGTTTGGTCTAAACTGCAAGGACTCTGAGCGGCTTGAGGATGGCGCCCGCGTATTGGGCTTGAGCGTTCAAGAGGAGCGAGGGATCCTGAAGTGGAGGCGTGGAACCGCAGTTCCCGACGTACCCGACGTTTACACAAGACATGCCGTGTTCTCCCTGTGCGGGAAACTTGTGGGGCACCTTCCAGAATGCGGATCGGTTCGTGCGGCGACAGGCGTCATAAAAAAGGAGGGCAAATGCGGTCACCGAAGGCTGGGACGATGAGATAACCGACGAACTATTGGTTCGAATGTTAAAGGAGACCGTCGCTAGTGTGAAAAAGAATGACCCCGCCACAGGGGACTGGTGCGTGCAGGGAGACGAACTGAGCGTGTGGGTGGACGCAAGTTCTCTAGCGATCGGTGTAGTTTTGGAGAAAGATGGAGCCGTAGTTGAGGATGCCTGCTGGCTGCGACCGGCGAATGATGCTGCCCATATCAACCTGGCAGAACTCGACGCTGTAATAAAGGGCATTAACCTGGCACTTCAATGGGAAGTGAAGAAACTGCGTGTGCACACTGACTCACTTTGCGTGCACCACTGGGTGTCGGGCACACTCACGAGCAAGGCCAGGGCACGCACCAAGGCAGCCAGCGAAATGCTGATAAGACGGAGGCTGGAGACTGTGAAAAAACTGGTGACGGAGTACAACCTGTCCGTAGACGTAGTGCTCGTCACCTCGGACTACAACCTCGCCGACAAGCTCACTCGGGTACCACGGAGATGGTATGAGGCTATGAAGAAAGAAGCTAAGCCATTGCCTCTGTGTGCTGCCTCCGTCAAGGAGGACGAAATCAGGAAGATACATCACGACAGTGGGCACCCCGGAGTACAATGGACCTACTACTTTGTGAAGTTGGCTAGACCATCAGTACCAAAAAGCGCAGTAAGAGCAGTGGTCAGGGAGTGCCAAACGTGCCAGTCCATCGACCTCGCCCCAGCCAGATGGCGGAAAGGACAGCTGGGAGTGGACGCGATTTGGAGTCGGTTGCGTATGGATATAACCCACTACGGCAGCCAACACTTCCTCAAGCTGATAGACTGCGGGCCAACGAGGTTCACGATTTGGCGCCAATTAGCGAGGCAGGATTCCACCAGTGTCATCCACGAATTGGAATCCATATTCTACGAAAGGGGGCCTCACGGATAACGACACGGCGTTCTGCAGCAGGGAATTCAGGCATTTTATGGACAACTGGGAGATCCGCCTTCGACACTGATGCGCGTATGTGCCGAGCGGCAACGGCATAGCGGAGCGGTGCCACCGAACCGTGAAGAGGATCGCGGCCAAGAAGAAGTGTACGATCGCGGAGGCGGTTTACAGATACAACACAACGCCTAAGGACGCCGTGACTGGCGGCAGTGCGCCCGCTGATGCGATTCATCACTACCACGTGCGCGTCAATGGCGTTGAAGTGTGTCTACCCGACCAACGAGAACCCCAGGGGACGTACCAAGTTGGAGACACCGTCCGGGTGAAGCCACCCGGCGGCCGGTGCACCAGCAGCTTTTGGAGGGGGCGGGTCACCGGCGTCATCAGTGAACAGGCGATACCAGTCGATGATACTCCGCGCCAGGTAAGGGATGTCCGGCCCGCTCTAAGCGCTGACCAATCGGCGAGCAGTGGAAGGAGCGAGTCATCCGACGATGAGCGATGGATCCAACCTGTGCCCCACGAACCTGAGGACTCAACTGCGAGCTCTAATGCTGATGCTGATGCTTCCGATGCCACTTCTGAGAGCTCCGATTAGGAAGTCCCGGCAATACCCCTCCGCAGGAGTGCTCGAATAAAACGGCCACGTCCGCCGTGTCACGTATGTGATCTGGAGACCAGGGGGGAGTGTGAGGCTAACCGTAGCCCTCGGCGCAAGAGGGTCTGTGTGTGCCTGGCGTTCGGGGTGGTGGCGGATCTTGTGGTCGGGGCAGCGGTAGAAAGAGTTCCAAGATGGCGCCTGCCTGCTTTTATTAGAGACGGAATCTCGCAGGATCGCGCGAGATCTCGCGGGGATGCAAATTAGCTAGGCCATCTTGAGGAATAAAAATCGGTCCATTGGAGGTGCGAGGCAGTCGGGTTCTGACGTTCGTGGCGATCAGTACAGTAACCGTTGGGTTCCGTTTCTATTCGTGCAGTCAGCTGAGCTTTGTTAATTACCTTCGCGCCGTGGCTGTCATTATTTGTTGGTTCGCTGTGTGTTGCCGTGGTTCTTCAGTGAAACGTTCATCGCCCACGATTTGACTCCCCGTCTCCTACACGTCGGAAACTGCACAAGATACTCTTACATTGCACCAACGCAAGACTTAATGAACCTGATACTTGGCTTTTTAATTAACACTTTAATTCAAGCCATTGTTTTCTAAATAATTCCTCAATTTAGTAGTAGTCGCTACAGTGCACTGTACTGTACTGCGGGGAAGTATTTGACTCTAGTATTCTTACTAGTGTCCCGCTATGAGTTTTCTCACTAGAAGAGAAATCAATTACTTAGATTGAATTATGGCATCGACTACGTTGGAAGAAATGTGTTGTGAGGTACAAGGGTCGATTATCTTTCAATATCAAGCAAAACGAAGTTCCACTGCTAGTCCAAGTCTAAGTAGAACGCCATTTACTTTTCACGCACGTACGTTATCTGCAAATATAGCTATTATTTCTGCTACGAGTATCCAAGTCCGAAATACCTGGTATCGTATTAAAACTAGTCGGTTGATTCCGACTTCTTATCAAGTAATATTGCAGAGAATATCAATTCAAAGCTGCGCACTTTTGTTGTAATAGAGTGTCGAAGAACAAAATAATCAGCAGTCTTATGATTGCTGACTGGCGAAAATGTTAGCAGTAGCCGTCTTGGCACATATGCAAATTAAGCAACTAAGCCCGCGCTAGCATCATGGGGTAAAGAAAAAAAAAGACCATTGTAAAGAAATAGACAGCATGTAGATAAGCACAAGAGCCGATCGGAAGCGTTTTGGAGCGTGAGCGACGTAAAAGAAAATGCGGTGCGTGGTTGTAAAAGCTAAAAGCAAGCGACGAAAACAGGAAAGCGCGCCTCGACAGTGGTATTTTGAAACACAGTGAGGCGCGATTTCGGAAAGTTCTGGAATAAATGCTCTTTGTATTCACGTAAAAGAAATGTTCAGTATTTCTTGCTGCCCTTTTGTATTTATTCCTGCTACGTTGCTAGAGAACGTGCGGATCGGCGAGATTAAAATGTAACGACACGATGCCAATTAAAACGCCATGTTACACAAATGTCATGAAACTTTAATGCATTGAAAGTTAACAAAGATCGCCTAGAATTTTGCAATAATCACCAAACATCTCGCTTTAGTTCAATTATATGACGTGGCCGTATTTTTCTATAATAGATTTTCTGAGCACCCAAACGTCTTAATTTCTTTTTTCTTATTCATAAGAGTACAACTTTGTCATTAAATACGCCTAGTTCTCCAGCGTTCACTCCAATTGGCGGATATCATTGTCGGCTTGCAATTTCCGGTTTTGCCGGCAACCTTCATTGTGGAGACACAGTCCACCATTTTAGGACCGAGGGACTCAGAATCACGACAAGCTGTCATTTATATTCAGAAGCCAACTTGTACGCGGATTTTCGGCGTTCGCTGACAGTCTAATTTCCGCTTTGGGAGATACACCTCTAGCAGGTTACACCTGCAACGATTGCGCAATTATGCAGGGCGATTTATAGTACAATAAAACTGCGACATAAAACATATGGCCTTTTCGAATAGGCCATAAGGAAAGAAATGTGTAGACGGGCTGTTCTTATATGCAAGTGAAAAGGAGTTGAGAATAAGCGTTGGAAAACTGTTATTTTCTTCTCTCTCTCTCTCTCTCTCTCTATCTATCTCTCTATATATATTGTGTATATATTTATAATACAAAGCTTAACGTATGAGTGTGTATCTTGTCACGAATAGGCTCATATATGGTTGACTATTTTTAAAAAACTGATTGCATATAATGTTAAAAGATGTATCGAGGATCAGTAATGGGTATCTTTTATCTGAAAGAATCGTGGTTCATAAGAATTGTGGGTCCTGGTTCGCGCCTGGCTCCCAAAGTATGGAAATAAAAAATGAAAAAACAACCGTTTACAAGGGTTTTTTGATACACATGTATATGAGAATACTCTCATACGTATGTTTCAACTTAAATAGGGATAGTGCAATAAAATTGTGCGGTCTGCGTTCGCGCCGCTACTCCAAGGAAATATGGCACACACTTTAACAAAGACTTTTAGTATCTATCTGCGTAAAAATACGTTGTGCTTCAGTTTGAAGGAATATGGTATATATATTAATTGTTGGGTGTTCGTTCGCGCCTTACATCCATAGAATGTAAATATGTCACACATTACAACATGCTTTTTTTAAAAGGGTGATGGTCCACAATTACACCTCAACTATAATCTTAATTCTCGTTAGCTTTTATTTATTTTTTTGAGTTGAATCATATTGTGTCGATTAAATTCACCTCATAATTTCACGTTCTTATTAAAGTGAAAGCCAAGAAAAAAAGTCGGAACTTTAGACAATTCTCGACACACATTTTGCATAAATCTGTTTTTCTTTCTCCACTTGCACCTGGCACTTTTTCGAAAAATAGATAAATAGATAGATAATAAAAAAATGAGAACGTTACTTGTTATCCTGTCAAAAGAAGGAAAAATCCTGCTCAAATGATTACGTGTCTTTTTAAAAACATTTACATCACCTTTTAAATTTTATTTATACACCTGTTTAAGCTTTTTTTGTCAGTATACTAGAAGGAATTCAGTTGATTACAACCCTTTCTGTGTGTTCTTTGCATTACAATAGTACAACCCTGAATCCCACGGTGCAATACTATACCGTTCAATTCTGTAAAACTGAAACGAAGCTGCTCTGCTAGAAAAGGGTGCCATTTTCTTCTTATTCATATTTATATCGATTCTTTGCTTTGAAAAACTAAAGTAATTGCGTGTTTACTTTTTTAATGTCCCATTTATCTGTTACGGATTATTTTACTAAAGTAAGTAAAGCTTCATTATTTTTCAAAACTCTTTTTGTTACTTTCTTATTCGATATTTCGTCGATATTATTTAGTAAGAGTGTTTAGCAGAAAAGCCAACAAACGCTACCCGAAATAATAACTATACAAGAAATAAATGTTACCATAGTCAATAAAAGTTCAGTTCATGTTTTTTTTTGTTTGGAAATTGTTTTTAATGCTGTTTACTTGAAATAATTTCAGCAAACCGAAATTAAACGAAATTTAAATTAAATAAACTTTTATATAAACTACACATGCCATAATCGAATATTCCTCAAGCACAACATAACGGAAAACATTAAAATATTTTTATAAATGTTCCCTAAGTTGACAGAACTCTCTTAAATTGTTAACACAGAATGCTCAGGTGCCTTTCCTTCAAATTGAAAACGGAGGTCTCCATTTCAAAGTCGCTGCCATTTTGATTTTGGTTTTAAACCGGTTTGTGAATTAAAAAAAATGTTTGCAAACTACTTAAAAATACAAACCAATGAACGTTTCTACCATAAAAGCAACTTTTATTGACTATGGTAACATTTATTTCTTGTATATATATATCATTATATATATAACATTTTTTTCTTTGTAAGGAAACATTATTTTTTTGGTCACTCTTGGCTACGAATGGAAACAAAGTTGATATAAAAACATATTTTCGCGAAAATTATCTTTACTTTCATCATATTTTGCTTAAGGTAAAATGTTGGAGTATCAAAACCTATCTTTTTGCAACCTCCTCCTTTTCATAACCTATCATACTTTCATCAATCACAGTCCATTATCTGTAGGCTGTTTTTTTTAAATCCAGTCAACGACGGGTAATTCTGCTAGTTTATATATATATATATATATATATATATATATATATATATATATATATGTATATATAATTGTAATTGTAGAGTGCCTTTAAAATATCTAAGGCAAATAATTGTTCGGGGAATGAAAACTAAAACAAATTAAATAGTCTTCAGAACTCCCAATCGTTTGAACACTCTAGACTATGTATTGTCCTTGTCTATAATTTAGCTTTCATGAGTTGCTTGGTAATTCTCGTTGTTTCCTTGGAAATTATATAGGGGATTTGATCAAATGTAGTAAGTTTGGTTTCGTGACTGTATTCGGACTCCTCGACATATAGGAATTTTATTCTCCTACACGTATGAATGCGAAAACATGAAACAAGTACCTGTAGTTGTAAAATAAAAAAAAAAACAATTATTTATGAGTATAAATATTTAGATAGATGTGATCAATCTGAAAAAATAGAATACAATACAGTGTGTAGAGGTAATAAAAACTTTTTATTCAGAGCATTTCCAGAAAAATGCTTTTCAGCAGAGTAAGAAACCGCTAGTAAAAAGATAAAGATGCGACGTCTAGCTATACAAATATATGTTGATTTTTTTAACGCTTTATGTGTCAGCGGCGACGAATGTTTGGTCTATGAGAATATTAGACATTTAAAAGACTTAAATTAACTTAACTTTAATATGGTTGAACAATCGAGGATGGAGACCTATTTACAGAATAGATATGTAGTGTAATCCGTACAGATACTAGGACAACATCATATTCTTTTCATTGTTTTGACTGTCGAGTGTACATCCGTTGATATCTTATATGCTTTTATATAGAGTATTATTGTTCTTTGCTGATTTACTGTCTAACTGTGTTGGATATACAGTAGTGCCCAAAACTAAGGGGCACAATTTTAAAACCTTATATTTGTAAGAAATAAGAGAAGCTGACATTTTGACAAATGGTAGTCGTTATCATCCATAATAACATACTAAAATGTGACTCATTTGATAGTGGTAGAAAAAGAATGATAACAATTATGTATTTTTTCTTCAAATTAAAAACGTCCAAAAGTACGGGACAAAATTGTGAAAAACAATGTAACCGGTATGCTATATTCATTTTTTTTTTTGTTAATTTCGTCTAAAGAATAAGTCTTACTTAGTCATTTGTAAACGTTGCATCACGTGACACCATGGCAAAACGCTATAAACTTAATTACTCTAGTGGACAAGCTATTATTAGGCTACACAAGGACAAACACGCAATTAGAGAGGTTTCATAGAAAGTAAAACGTTACAAGACTGTTATATCTTACAATGGCACTGGCAAAATAGTTAGTGCTTTTAAAACCGGCAGGGCCCGCAAAACTTTAGCAAGAGAATATCAAATAATGCATGTCATTAAAGGACCATTTAAAGTCCTGCACAAGTGGGGGTACAAGTGATTGCAGTTCGTCAGAGCATTCACCACTAAAATACTTGTAGAAAAGGCAGAGGGATGCAACATTTAAAGTCTTGCACAGAAATTAAAAGGGTTATGAATAGTTTGTTTTTTTTACATTTTCACCCCAAACAAATTGCCACTTTGGTGTAGGGGGCTACTATCAGGGGCAAAAACTACTGGGGTACTATGTAGGCATTTGGGCAGCAAGATGTCGGTTCACGTTACACTTGAACTTCTGCACATCAGTACCGTTGGGGAAGCAGGAACCTGGAATGGAATTCCAAAGCCTAGCGCTTTTGGAGAAGAAACTATTGTAGTAGAAAGATCTTTTACATCTAGGGATATCTAGAGTGTGGGTGTGGGATTTAGCAGACTGTCGGGAGTGTCGAGGGTGTTCACGTCGTGGGGCCACAAGTGATTGCAGTTCGTCAGAGCATTCACCACTAAAATACTTGTAGAAAAGGCGGAGCGATGCAACATTCCGTCGATGGGACAGAGGCTTAAACTTAGATGCCAGTTCAGCGCATATCAGGTTTGCGACTCTCTTCTGAACCTTGTCAAGGAGGGAGAGACTAGTAGCATATGCACCAGCCAAAATGTAACAGCAGTACTCAATACATGGACGAATGGTGGCCTTATAGAGGTACATGATACTTTCGGGTGTTTGTAGTTGTCTAGCACGGTAGAGAGAGTCCACCTTTCTTACAGCGGCCCTGGCAATGCCTTCAATGTTCCAACTCCTGTTTCCTGTGAACGTTAGACCAAGGAGTTTGAAAGATGTACTCTCAGATAAAGAGTCGTGAGCCATTGCTATAGGTGGTAGAGACAGTTTCTTGCAATTATTGAATTAAACTAGTTTAGTCTTGGCAGCATTGAACGTGACCAACCAGTTTTGCCCCCATTCCACTACAGATTGGAGTTCTTCCTCTCGTGTTTCTGCCATTTCTTTAGAAATGACAGACACACTAGAGGAAGACCTCATGTGTTTATCTGTCAGGAGAGACTGTTTCTAGAGGACTGCTAGAAATGGGACTGTTTAATCAGACCCCAGGGAAGAAACCACTTGTAAGTTCGAGGAATAAGAAGTAGATAATAGAGTTTGGCAACAGGTATGCAATTTGGACATATGAAAATTTGGTAAAAGTGTTTTTCAGTGATGAAGCAACTTTAATTTATTTGACAATGATGAAAATAAAACACTGTAAAGAGACTATTGGCGATAGATTAAGTGCAAAATGTATTATTACATTTTTCAAGTTAGGGGAGGAGTCATGGTATCTGCAATGTTTTCTAGCCAAGTTGTAACGCCTTTTGTCCGGTCAAAAACTCGTGTAAACGCTCAAATCTATGAAAACTTTGTTCTATATCATGTGGTGCCAATGATACAAAATTAAGGTTTCGATAGGGCTACTGTTTTGCAAGATAATGCCCATGTCACAAGGCAAAGGTTGTAATGAGTTACCTTAGCAGCACTATTTCGAACAATTGATTGATCATCGCAAATTCCTGACTTAAATCCAATGGAAGTTTTTGGAAGACCTTAGGAGTAGAAGTTATGGAAATACATCCCACTAACACAGCGTGATTGTGAGTGAATCATCGTCTAAAATTAGTATCGAGGAGTGCCAAGAACTGATTCGTTCTTGTAGTCGAAGATGTGCAGCTGCTATTGAGAGCAAAGGCTCATTTACTAAATATTGATTGTACGTGTATTTTTATTGGCTGTTGGTTGTTTACATTGTTATCACTTACTTTTGAACCATTCTATTTTAAACATGAAAATTTAATTGTTATCATTCTGTTTCTATACGTTGCAAATGATTGAAATTTTAGTATGTTATTATGGATGATAAGGACTACCAGTTGTCAAATTTTCAGCTCTTCACATTTGTTATTTCTAATAAATATGAAGTTTTATCATAATCACGTAGATATGTACGCTATTGTATACCCGAGAGTCCAAACAATGAAAGGAATATGATGTTGTCATACTAAGACCTATCAAATTAATTTATTAATCATGGTCTTATGAGTGGCAAGTGATAAATAAAGAATAAGACTGCCAGAAAATAATTTATTGGAGATATTAGTAAAGAAAAATATATAAAATAAGGAATGTATTTTATCACCAAGCCTTCATTTAAAGATTTTTTATATCTATTTTTATGTCCTATGTGTGTATAAATATTAGAGTACTTTTAATTGTTTTACTGTCGTGCCTGTATTTGCCAGTTATGTCATTTAGTGATTGTATCATTCGATGACTAAACTAATGCCTTCAACATTTCACTGTTTCTTTTCTATGTCTTGGATATGGCCGTTGTATGACATTAAGAAATCAGCATCTGTAATGAGTGTGCGTTATGGGTCACTCAAGTTCAATGATTCCAACTGTGTTTAAGTGATTATGGAACGATTCGTGAAGTGATTTGTGAATTAATTTCAAATTACTTAGTACTAATAAACGACAGGCCTAACATAAGCAGAAAAAAGCGTTTTCCGTGGAATTTCTGGATGATGCGGGGAAAAGAGAAAATATTGTTGCTATCAGACGAACAAATATTTATTTGTTTCCTGAAGTGTTCTTTCTTCATCCTGTGACCAACATTAAAATTGATATATTCCATATATATAAACATATATATATATATATATATATATATATATATAAATATAGTAATTATAAAATATATATGGCGATTAAGCTACACTGAATATTCTGCGTTTCATCCACTATAGGATTCGTCAGGCTTATGCACGAATTCTGTGGTTGTTTCTTGTTTTTATATATGTTGAGGAGTTTTAGTTCGCCAATCAGCTTTCTAGTATCACCCGCGCTCCTTCCTATCAGCCAATGGGCATGCATTTTATCGAACAAATGATCTGTTTTACAACTAGGATAGTGGTTAAAGGTAGACGTTTTCCTCCCTTTTATATATATATATATATAAATATACATATGTGTAGACACATACATGCACATACACACACACAAACATATATATATATATACATATATGTGTGATCGTTTATGTATATTCATGTTTATGTAATTTATTTATTTGTTTGTTTTCTATTGTTATTGTTAGTTTTAAAGCTATTTTGTATCGCTATCCTAGAGTAAGTTTTATTTTGTGAACACAGTTGTTTGCTATTTCTCGTCTACAGTTTAATAGATTTTGGGGTTCTTAAAGTACATTCAAACATAAAAATAACACCGTATAAAAACAACACTAGCGAATAAATACTGGGAACTCAAAGAAAGCGGGCATTCGCAGGTAGTGGAATGGAAAATAATAAGACAAGCTACCACGTGCAGACATTTAGACGACCCATGTAAATTATGCCTCCATGAACAATTTGCAATCCTGTATTTAAAGAACCCCAAAATCTATTAAACTCTAGACGAGAAATAGCAAACAACTGTGTTAATAAAATAAAACTTAGTCTAGGATAGCGATACAAAGTAGCTTTATAACTAACATTAACAATAGAAAACAAACAAATAAATAAATTAAATAAACATGAATATACATAAACGATCACATATATATATATGTATATATATATGCATCTATGTGTGTACACATATGTATATTTATATATATAAAAAGGGAGGAAAACGTCTACCTTAAAGCACTAACCTAGTTGTAAAACAGATCCTTTGTTCGATAAAATGAATGCCCATGGGCTGATAAGAAAGGGCGCGGTTGATACTAGAAAGCTGATTGGCAAACTAAAACTCCTCAACATATATAAAAACAAGAAACAACCACAGAATTTTCGCATAAGCCTGACGAATCCTATAGTGGATTAAACGCAGAATATTCAGTGTAGCTTAATCGCCATATATATTTCATAAATTACTAACTAGCTCTATCTACGTACTGAGCACTTTTGAAGTAAATACTTAAAGTTTACGCATGAATCTATACTTTCGTATATTAATTTTATGTGAGTCAATAAAGTAGTTACATATATATATATATATATATATATATGAATATATCTATCTATATATAAATATACATTTATATATCTATATCTATATATAAATATATATAAATATATATTTATATAATACATAAATACATATTTATATATATATATATATATATATTTATATATCTCTCTATATAAATATATATTTATATATATACATCAATATATATGTATAAATATATATATATATATCTATAAACATAAATATGTATATATATAAATATAAATATATATATATATATATATATATATATATATATAAATGACTCGTCTGTGAATACTTTGAACATTATTACGTATTGTGCAATTTATTTTGCTTCATTATACATAAAACGATAGGCATAGAGATCTATTAATGTAAGGAACAAGCAGCACTAAGCCCGGCGAGTTTAATTGACTTTAAGCCAAGTGATACACACTTTTATATTAAAAAGTTTCACAAGGGATCCCCATCGCATGTATATCACTGTATAGTTATGCTACTTTTTGGAATTCTTGCAGGGAGCTGTTGGCACTCTTCTACATTCAGCTCCGGTTATTACAAAATTGGTCGGTAATCTTATATTCCTTAATAGCTTACACATCTAATAATGCCCACGCTCAGCGTTAACTAAACCAGGTGCTGATTTGACTATGCCTATGTAATAATCTCATGCTGTGAGGTTATTTTCCAGATATTGTACCGCTATACAAACCCTTATCAACATATCCAATAGACACCGTGTATATGGAAGAGTCCATGTAATTTAATACATCTATCGTGCATATGCTTTATTTTGAAATATAATTTTCCTAGCTAACTAGAGAGTTTTGTCAATTTGTAACTAGAGATATGTCAATTTTTAACATTTTTGATTTTTAAGATTCAAGTCATTATTTTTTTTATATAGTTTTACGGACACAGTTTATTTTGTATCATTTGCCACGACAAAATACCCCCGTTTTAAATGTGCTTTCTTGGCGTAACATACCGGTATAAGGAAGATATCATTAATGACTACCGTAAAGGAATTGTTGGATTCATCTAAGAAAACTTTATTGAAAACGAATATGAATGTGCTACGCTTAACGCCTAGATATTTTATAGAATGATAAACATTCGGTGGAAATATAATTAATTGCATGAAATTCCTAAGTACATTATTAATAAACACGCATTTTTTGTAGTTCACGTCGGAGCTTTGATAGATTTAATTTTTAATTTTTCTTTTAAAGTGTCCACTAGGAAAGCAGATGTTTTACAACAAAAGTCAGATTTTATTACAGGAAGCCGTTAACTTTAATATGCCATATATTCGAATTATGCATGAGTTTAAAACACAGGCTCGTTTGGACGTTATTGTCATTTCCTACAGAGAAGGATATGTTAGGAGTAAAACAGAATCCATGATTCACCTCGAAATATTTGTTCGATGTTCTACACAATTCCGAATTATTTAAGAAACTGCATTACTAACGAATCCGTTGAAATATTCTCAGGACTAATCGCTGGTAAAAGATTGGACGGAATACGAATGCTGTCGGTTGAATTCACGATAATTTGTCTCTGCCTAGGAAACTGCGAAATTAGACGTTTACTTTCTTATCTTAGTGAATAAGGTCAACCATTTATCATAAAAGAACCGTTACAATTAAATTGAATTGAATAAATCGTAAACATGTTTATAACTGCAGATTTAGGAATGTGTTCAATTTTAATTAAAAACATTTTATAGGAGTATTAGCCAAAAGAATCTAATCTAATAACTCATTCCTTATATATATATATATATATATATATATATATATATATATATATATATATATATGTATATACATATATATGTATATATATATATATGTGTGTGTATATACACACACACACACACATATATATATATATATATATACATATATATATATTAACATGTATATGGCAATTAAGCTACGAGGAATATATATATATATTGAGCACTGTTAAAGTAAATACTTAAAGTTTACGAATAAAATAATACTTTATTATATTAAGCTAAGTAATTAAATGAAGTAGTTATATATATATATACATGTATATATATGTATATATATATATATATATATATATATAGTAGCAAAAGTAGCCGTCGTTGACTGAGTTAAAAAAACAGCCTACATAAAATGGGCTTTGATTCATAAAAGTATGATAAGTTATGAAAAGGAAGGATTGTAAAGAGATAGCTTCGAATTTGGGAGTATCACAACCAAACAATTATGATGAAAGTAAAAATAAAATACATGAACCCCCTAATTTATTATAATATACCTATTAACACTGACATACTTATTACAATATTCTGTTGATCTATATTAAAAAACCTTGTGAAAATTTGTGACATTCTGTCGAGGGCAGGCGTTAACGAACACCCCATAATTTTATTATACCATATTGCTTAAAACGGAAACTAATTATTAAAGTATACATATGCAGATAGATATGAAAAAGCCTTTATTAAACTTTGTGACATATTTCCATGCTATGGAGGTCAGGCGCGAACGCAGACCCAACAATTTTATTATACCATCCCTATTTAAGTTAAACCATACTTATCAAGTTGTTATTATGTACATCATTATCAAAAACACTTGTAAACTTTCTTTTTTATTTTTAACCCGACAATTTTAATGAATTATCTTTATGCCAGCTCAAAGATACCTATTCCTGTGTCTCGATACATCTTCTATCATTATATGTGATCAGTTTTCTATCATAGTCAACCGTATAGGAGCCTATTCGTGACCAGACACACACAGACGGTCAGCTTTATATATATATATATATATATATATATATATATATATATATATATATATATATATAAAGGAAACAAAAATATCTACATAATGAACCTGTCAATATAGTAAATCGTAAAATGTTGAGATCCAGCAACAAGCAAGAGCAAGATAGCCAGCAACAAATTAAACTGCATACCAGCTTAATGCGGCTACTGGTATCCCGCTTTGTGTTTTTTTTTTAATCAGAGATTTGCTTCTTCTAGAAAGGTTTCCTTCAACACGGCTTATGGGAACCCTCTCCACACCAATACATATATACATACACACAAATATACACGGTGCTAGTTGGCCGTAAACACCTAAAAATGATTCATTCGCCATTTGATAGGTTTTTTTTTTAATCCTTCATAGAGACTAGCCGCCCTCCTCACAAAACAAGTCTGGTGGGGGAACCGGTTTAGTCGCCGGTGACCCAACCATGAGGCAGGATGTGCTGGGTTACTTGGTACCAGTAGCATATGGCATGACCTGGCACATACATACATACATACATACATACATGCATACATGCATACATACATACATACATGCATGCATGCATACATACATACATACATGCATACATACATACATGCATACATACATGCATACATACATACATGCATACATACATACATGCATACATACACACATACATACATGCATACATACACACATACATACATACATACATACATACATGCATACATACATACATACATACATTTAAAGAGATTATTTTATATGCATGACATTTTAAAAAATATCGCTGTAGTCGATAACAGTTATGATAATGATGAGGATGGATGTGATTAATATGTGATGATGTATATATGATGATGTCATCTCTCGTCCACTACATCGTCTGATTTTAGAGCTTTGCTGGCACTTGTTGCAGGCGTAGTCAGTGGTGTTAATGATGGAGTGTGAGATGTGAACGGTATCCTCTGTTGTTGCTAGCCCTCTTTTCGTTCGATTAGCTGTCTCTCTTTTTTAATGCTGATAAACCACTTGCACCCGACTGCACACCGATGTAGCTTATGTTGAAACTCGCGAGTGTTGTTTCTCCGCGCTGGTCCTCCGTTGATATCGTCAAGGTGCAGTGACCTTTTCAGTTGAGATTCTAGACGGATGGAAAGGTTCCCAAGTACCAAGCCCCCCTTCCTGGCAGTGACAAACAAGTAGGACCGAAAGGCAAGACTATACAGTACGTGTCAGCCCGGTTGATGGAAAGTTGTCCTAGGGATATAACACTCTTCTATCGCGGATCCAAACCACATAGTTGTCGGGTTTTTTCTACTTCAGAGTTTTTCCTTTTCACTGTATCTACAAAGCCGCTAAGCTGTTTTACCATGGTTGAAATGCTATTTAAACAATATATAATCAAATGCAACTTTCGAAGCACATACATCTGTCTGTGACAGAGATTATTAACAGAAAATATCGATGTCTTTATCCTGTTTTGTTTACTATTTTAAGAATCTACCAACCACCATTTTATCACTAGCTGTTATAAAATTGAAGTTTTTTTTAAAGATCTTTGCACACTTAATATATGAACTTGTATTAACGTACCGGGAATAATGTTCTCTAAATCAGCCTGAAAGAAATTGGGATATTGCGCTTGCTGTATATGCGTCGACCTGTTGTAAAGTCTCTTAGTAATCTAAGTAGGTAAACTCTGCGATGTATTACCTTCAGGCTTTCAGGTTGAGCAAAGTGCTTAGTTGTTGTCTGAGGCATTTTTGCCGGACAATGGCGACGGGATTTCACAGACTTATATTGGCAAGGTAAGCGTTCTGCTCTTCTTAGGAATTAGGCATATGGTCGGACGTTTGAAAAACTAGCTAGTTTTTCCTACGTCCGACCATATGTTTAATTCCTCTCGGTCGGGAGAGGTTAAGTCCATGTTTACTTCGTAGTAAGACAATTGCGATCCGAAAATCAGTTTGAGTGATTCTGGACTTTCTCGGTCGCGATTTTTGTCCAACTTGCGGCAAATGTCAAATGTTATATGTATCAATAAAAAGTCGACCCTCCAAAGTCTTGGTTTTTAGTTTTCGGGTGGAGCAATTTTATCGTCTGTTTTCTTGGGCGCCCTCATAAAAGAATCCCCACGGACATATTTTAGTGCTTCCCCGCAAGGAGTGTTAACATTCACTCCGCCTTCTAACTTTCGCGGTTGAATAAATATAAATATGTGTCGATTCTTTGTGATATGCCACCTTAGCTAAAACTACTACGAGTCTTGTTCTCTCTATTTATACTGTATCGGCCTTAAGATAAATGTCTTGTTCAAAGACATTTCTGAATCCGCGTTTTCTTTAGTGATCCTTCCAGGCCAGGCATCCACCATTTTGCTGGATAACTTAAATCGAGGGAATTTTTATCAAATATCTCATCGATCAGAAGAAAGTGAGTAAATTAGGTTAACAAAATGATAGTATTGTATATGTATTATATGATTAGTGAAGTAAGCCGAGTCTTGTGCAAACATTTTGTACTACGAATGTCTGACATGGAAGTTTCATATCTGTTGCAGATATATCAACAGTGTTGCACTCCAACGAAAACAAAACCTCAAATAGATACTTAAGCGCATAAATGTAATCTTATAGCAATTTATTGTAATTGAGGGCCGATATTTTTAATTAAAAACATAAACGATGAAAACTAGAAAGAAAGGAGTTGTACCACTTATACATGCATCATGGTCTATAGAATCATTTTTATCAATGCATCTTTGCATCTTTAAATGCTTCAGTCGTCAAGTCAGGATGGTGCCTTACCACTCACGTCTTTGTTCCAACTCTCAAATCGACGAAACCAGCTTATAACCATACTGATATCAACTGTATCGCCGACGTCAACGTTCAGAAAGCGCCGGTTAATATTGATCTGTATATCCAGTTTTTTTTTTATCCATGAAAGAATTCAATAATATATCTCTGCTTCTGACGAATGCCCATAAGAGTGGTTGCTTTGTTGGCGGTTGCCTGTTGATATCTGCAACATCAATGAAACTTCCGTGTCAGAATAGCATCATTTTGGGCATCATATCCATTTAGGCGGAATTAAAATATAAACTACTACTTTTCGAAATATAACGCCTATCAATTCCTTAGATAGGATAGTTATATTATAACTTTTGATATTTACACGAATCTTATAATAGTTTTGTGTGAGCCATTCAGTCTAGTGTAATAGCTCTATTTTCGATGAATGCATTTCTGGAAATACAAAAAGGCTGATTAGTCATAAGAAAAACTCACCCGTGCATCAGTGTCAGATTGTTGAAGGATTATAATCATTTGCATAAAATTATTCACTGAAGCACAGACTTCATTAACAGATGGTTGGTCTGAGGTTTTTATCAGGTGACATATTCTGTGTTGTAGACCGTAATTCCGGTATTTTTATTTTTCATTTGACTGTAACCTCTTATGAAAACCTGAGGCAACTTTTAATAAAATGAAAATAATGATTTCTATATAGTCAGGTAGACGACGTCGTGATGATCAGTAATAGTGACACTCTAATAGTGTTTAATAGGTGTGTATGTTTGTGTGTGTGTGTGAGTGTGTGTAAACACATATGCGCTCAAATGGTGCTTTATACTGTATACGACCGCTAAGCTTACAGATCACCAACATCTGAAAACGTGCAAAGTATTAGAATCTCTATGGAGCGTCATTAAAAAAAAACAGAAAAACTGGATGTTCCTTATCAAAGTTCTGTTATTAATCGAAATATCGAATTTAATTTTAATAAAATTAATTTTTTATTGAAAAAGAAACCTGCGTTTGTGCGTTTTTAAACCGTTTTATATTGATTCATATATTTCATTTATTATATACATTTGTGTATGTGTGAGTTCCTTCCCCATTGGTTCCGTAATGGCTAAGCATATCTTGTACAAATTCCATTAAATTTAGCACAAACGTAACTTACATGTCTGGTTATGTTCTTAGATATTTTTTAGAGAAAATTATCCGATAAGAATAAAAAATCCAAACAATCTGATCGTAGAATACTGTCTTTATATATTTATTGATAGAAAAAAAAAGACAGTTAACTATGTTGTGTTACACCAACCGGTGTAACAAAAAGTTTTACCCTGTAAAAATTCTTCTTTTTTGATTCTATAAAAATACATACACAATCTGCATAAACGTATCGTACGACAGTGCAATGCCGGGCGGCTATATATATATATATATATATATATATATATATATATATATATATATATATATATATATATATATATGTGTGTGTGGGGGGGCATTATACTGAAAGTATTGGAAACACTATTTCGACGAGATAGAGAGATGAAAAAAGATGCAAACAAAGTTATGTATTCATGAAAGTTTTCTTTGTAGTAAGACATTTCTGGATGAATTCATCCGGTAGTGAGTTTACAATAAAGACGTTAAGTTGAGGGACACGTAATTTAATTGCGTCTTATATATATATGTCAAGTTTCTAGTTGTCGAAGAAAGAGGTCGCACTGTCTTGTTATTTCATCTTCCGATCGCTCATGCGCACGTAGGTTAAAATAAATAGAATCAAGGTGAAAATATAAAAATAAAGACAACAGTTAAAACATCAGATATATGAAGGATTTTTTTTTAATTTCGAATAACATATACTACCTACACTTAAGACTATGATAATGATTCCATCCACCTTTCTGCACTACAATATATATGATACTCTCCTCCTATATTTAGAATTCAACCCCCCAACATCATCTATAATTTTAATTTGTTTGATCTATTTCGTTCATAATTAATCCAACGCTAGATGCCACATCCCCACTATGTAACCTAACATCTTCTCTACTCTTCTGATGAGAAGCATTAGGCTTCGAAATGCCTTGGCATAAAAAACATTTATCCCAGAACTAATCGATTGTATTCCCTTATTGAATAGATGAACCAATCCATATCCACCAATATATAGTTCTGTGACTTCATTTCCAACTCCTATTGTTTTCATATATATATATATATATATATATATATATATATATATATATGTATGTATGTATTTATAAAAATATGAATATATGCTAATCAATTATCTATAAAATAATATTAAATACAAATATATATAAATACATATGTATGCATATATGTATAAATGTATATATGCACATATATCTGTATTTACACACATACGCACGCACACACGCACATATATATATATATATATATATATATATGTACACACACATTTATTTTAATATAAATATATATATATATATATATATATATATATATATATATATATGTATATATATACACATATATATATTATGGATGCACATAAAATTTAATGTATCCCTTTTCAGTATTTACTTCGACAATGTTCGCTATTTTAATAGAGTTAGAAATGCGGGTTCGAAATATATTTTCTATTCATTAAGTTATACTGAATGGTTCGGTGTTCATCTTTGTTAGGGTATGTTAAGCCATTGCATGGAATCGCTGCTGTTACTTTGTTTTGCATATAGGAATCTTACTGGGTATTCCACTAAGCCAATAAATTAGTTGGGTTCGCAACTGTGTATTTTAGTCAGAGGGCAATCTTTATCAGCCAATGGTAAGTTTAACTCTTATTGACCTGTTTTGTACCCGTTTTCTCGGGGATCGCGTTTCTCTTTTGTTTCTTTTGGGTTTTTAATTACCTCTCAAAAGACAAACAATTGCATTTGAGTGTCCATCACTGTAGCGTTGTTAGATTATGTATATACGTTGTACATATGCAAATATATGAACACAAAAATATATCTCATATAGTTAGATTATGAATATTATTTACATCCAGTAAATATTTCCTATTTTAATTTTTATTCAAGATTAATACCGAGGCCTTACATAGTTGTTTACCAATTCATGAAATTAAAACTATATTTTTGTTAATCTAGCATGGCCTATTGTACATACACAAATAAACATAATTCAATTCTTTATCGTTCAATATTATATCTGATTATAAATACCGAAATCGTGGAATTGTTATATTTGTTTTGTTTTTGTCTTCAGCATTAAATATATTGTGTTGGTATTTACCTTATAATTTGCTTATCTCATGTAATGTCATTTTTTTTAGGTGGGTGAGATCTGTGTTCTAATCTACACTTAATGACATCCAGTTTGAAATTTCCAGAACGTAAGTAAAGCTTATCGTTGTATTAGGTTGGTGGAAAACTAATGCAGTTTTTTTACGTATATTTATCGGATAAAATACGACATTACTTTTGCACAAACCTAATAATTATCTTTGATTACACACGTTTGCACGCGAATGTAATTGTCGCGAAAGAAGTCGTGGGAAACTCAATAAAACAGATTTGTTTTTAAATTGATTAAGGCTAATATGTTTAGGGTGTAGGTATCAGATATGAAAACTGTTTTGGCTGAGTCTCAATGAAATATTAGAAGTCTAGATTTATTGTAGCGCCAATTATTTTTATATATATATAAAATATTAATGGAAGTACGAACTTGAAATTAATATAAAGTGGATAAGCTATTAAAAATATACTGCGTCGATATTGCTTTGCCGATGCCCGATATGTCTTCAATTCATCTTGCAGTCACATCAAACACTTCCTGAGCTAGAACTATGTCAACGACGCCACTAATATCTATATTTACCTAAAGTAAACGAAAATGACTTGAACGAAAACTGCTTCTAAAAATATGGCCGGCGTAGAACTCTATACAATTATGATGCGTCCAAGTTTTACAAAAATTCGTAGTTTTTAATTCCAATCTAAAAGAGGTCTTTTCTGGTGAACTTTTACGGTAGCGTTATTGTATCCAATATGTGCCACTACCGATCATTAAGATGATGATTATCTAACACTTTTACACTTGCATTGTCGAGTGGATTGTGTTTCGCTATGCTGTGCCTAATTCTAAAAAAAGATCATCAGTTTTTGCGGAATACATCTACTTATGAAAAGGAAAATGTGAAAGCAGGAATGCGCTAATAATAACGTTAGTGAGGATTTCTATCTCATGCTTACGTATGATTTAAATTGTTTAATTATTAAAAAAGTACAACCACGAGGTAAAACGCACAAATACGCGCACGCTATACAAAAAAGACGCATGTGCACTATTACAAGTAATAAACTATACATTAATTCAGTCGTATCTTAATGTATGTGTGTACGGTTGTCACGTTTTCCAGGTGATAACTTATTCGATGCAACTTTTATGAAAAGAGATGGAATGAAACATTAAATTAATATATTGACAAACAACACATTCAAAATTACGTGTGATAATCTATATATATAATTATAGTCGTACTTTAAGTACGTACGTATATACGTACGTACATGTGTCACGGTTTCCAAACGATAAATTATTCGTTCGAGAGATGCTATTTATAAAGAAGATAGAGTAAATGAAATAGCATTCTACGAACATTACGTTAGCTTAAAGATATACTAATATATTAAAAAATAAATAAATGCTATTACCTTCTCACCTCTTATATAATAAATAGAATCTTCCGATCACAGAAGACGCAATAAAAAAAAAAAATTAAATTAGAAAAAAGATCTCACTTTGGAGCCGAACGTTAAACTCAAACACACTTTCATTGTGTTCAAAGTTGGATCAAAGTGAAATATATGTTCGGTCTAAAATGGCGTTATGATGTTGTGGGGTTTTCGTTCGCACCGGGCGTCCGTACTTTTGAATATGTATCTCTCTTATAAATGTATTAAAAATAAACCGTAATAACCATATATATCCTGACAAAAAATTACCCAGATCACTTAGATTACTACGTTTACTCTTTTTACAAAAGGGCTACAATTATATGGCAATGAATGTCAACAAAACACCAGGAACACTATGTTACACATGAAAAGTCACAATACAATTAATACTTACTTTAATTAATTTAATATCAGATTTGACAAATATTGCTATCTGATTTCCATATGATATTATGATTGCATTTCCGTTTTTTTTAATATTTATTACTAGTAGGCTGACCGGCATTATCCGGTTGTAAATGCTCTTTTGATATTTTAATTAATGCAGGTTCATATCTATTATCATATTATATTGGGCACCATATACAGTAAAGATTAAAAGTTAAAAAAATGATCTATGCGCCACTAACGAGAATCGAAACCAAAACGTTTAGCATATTAGTTAATTTTGCCTTTTACCTAAACACTTGAGCTATGAATTCTGCACAACTAAAAATTGAAACAAAAACTAATAGCTATTCCGTTATGCAGGCATACTCATGATGTCCTTAGACCTTTACCTAGAAAATTCTATTTTTTTAGTTTTCACATTTTTGCACGTATCTTCTTCTGCTAAAATCCATATATAAAGTTTTGCATGAGTTAGAATATTTCTATACTAAATTCATGTCTGTAGACAAAAAAAAAAAAAAAAAAAAAAAACTGACAAAGAAATTTGGTAGACAATTTTTTTGAAACAAATATATATCCGCATACACAAAGACCCATATTTCAATGGAAAATGCTCGCCTGAGCTCCAATCTGTGACCCCCTCGCCAATATTTCACGAAAAAACACCTGTCCAGCTGAAACCACTATCAATAATTTGCGCCATTCTTTATCTGTGCCTAAATCAAAACGTAGATTCCATGAACAAAGCTATTTTCTTAGAAGTGCACGCCTGTGAAACTCTTTTTCGCTTGCCTGTTTCCCACCTTACTACAACTAGGATTTCTTCAAGTCCAACATAAAGGCATTCCTGATAAACCGCCCCCTTTAATAGACACTTTATCAAATCTCCATTACTAACGATTACCGCGATATTATCCCATTGATTATTGTACACGCAAGAAACCTTATCCCCGAGTGGATTCCGGGCCTCTCTAACTGGTGACTACCATGTAATATATATATATATATATATGTATATATATATATATATATATATATATATATATAAAGATTTTTATTTACTATAATCTTTTTTACGCAAGTATAAATCATGCAGAATGAATATAATTACACGTAATCGTTAACTAAATGTGATCATCCTACAAGAAAATCGAAAATAACCTGATATGAAATTAATTAAAATGAATGCTTTAAATGATATGCACATTACCTTGTTATTTTGCAGTTGAATGCTAATCCACGTCTCATATATCACGAAGTGTTATGTTCTTTTTTATTAAAGAGGAAAAGGATTTTTAATATGAATATAAACACAATAAAGATCCTAATTCACAGGAGTATACATTAGAAACCTTGTACATTTATTAATCGTACAACTTCTGTTAAACTCTACAAATGTATCTCAAGAACTATTTACAATATATATGTGGGATGATTAAGGACGCCAACAGCATATTATTTTCAATGATTTTACTCTCGAGTGTGTATCCGTTGATATCTTATATGCTGTTCTATAGACTGATGTGGTTCTCAGTTGCTTAACTTTGTCTGTGTCTGATATATACTCGAGAGTTAAACCAATGTCAAATAATATGCTGTTGTCATAACCCTAGTCATGCGAAACGACCCATTCATTGCAGGACGTTAGAGTTAAACTGGGAATATGGGCACCATTCCAAAAATAAAGCGATTTATTTTTAACCCATAAAGTGAAAGTTTCCAATAAGGGAATAGCACTATAAAAGCGACCGACATTTTCTTTTCCATGATTAATTTATCTACAAAGACTACGGATCTCAACGTATTTTAATTAACCATGAACAATGTCTGCGCATAGCACTCAGAATGGTGCTTTTTTCAAAAAGGGTCGCAATGGATGGACAACAATGAGCTTCCCCCCCCCGATTAGCCAGATGTTAAACACACAGAGAAATGTTATTCGTTCATTTTGTTTGTATAGTCGATTACGAATGTTGCATACCCATTGTGAAACTGTATCTACATTTTAGTTTGTTTAACTATGAAAATAAATGTCTACAAAATGTAAGTGGTACCATTAAAACGAACATTTGTTTGATCTAGAATGTGTTTAATGGAAAATGACCACCGTTTTTTAATTGTATTTGTCAGGAATTAAGTGACACTCTCCGCTTTTAACGCTGTTTATGATAGGTGTTGTTTTGTTAGGGTCTCATACCGTCAATATGTAGAACAAAGGCATGAAAATTTTGGGGCACCAATGCATGACCTGTCCTTAAAACAAGACAATTAACATCCACTATTCAAGACGAACGGAATAAAAATAGGAGCCATTACTTTTTGAACGGCGTCGTTTGTTTTATTACATGTTGTCTGGCCAGATTGATTTGTATAATCGGAATAGCCGAAGCGAAAAACGTATACGCACATCTTATTCTTAAGTTACGATTAGAAGATAAATTATTGATTACATTTGCGACAAGAAACGAATCGATGTAGATCGATAAAATGATCGCTTTTCAAATATCAACTAAAATCAAACCTACACACTCTCCCCTCTCTTTCTCCGTATCTCTTTTCTTGCTCGAATACACTTGAATAAACAACATATGTTGAAGTACTATGCTTGTTTTAGATATCTGCAAGTAACGAGGAGCCAGCCATAGACACTCGCAGAGTATCATAACCAGTCTACCACAAAATATTCATGATTATCTTGTAAAATAACTTATTCATACTATTGTCCTTATCACAATATTTCTTCCTATCTGTAGGGGTGTCTTATCGAACTCGGGAATCTTGCGTGTCAAACCATGTATCGATACGCAAATTTAAAAGCAAATGTTTATTGTATCCAGAAATACCTCATTCTATCCTTCCTAACTGGACCGTAGCCTAGCAAGTGTATAGTAATGTCGCTTCCTGAAGTTTCCAACTGTTAAAATTATTATTATCAAAAAGGATCTTTACCAATGAAATAATAATAGAAAATAGTTAATAAAATATTATTTTTACATATATATGTACCTTTATTTATATATCTATACAAGTGAAATTGTCTGTGTGTGTCTGTGTGTGTTCATTTCCCCTACAAAACTACTCTGTCTATTTTTAGATTACACATCCGAGATTTGACATAAGATGTACTGAGAGTTGTGAAATCGTTTTAATCTGTTTTCGTCCAGAAATTTTGCTTTAAACGCGTCAAAGTTAATCTTTGAAAACTCCTGCGCCAATTTTGTGTCTAAACACTGGAAATTTAGATGTAGATTACTTGGATATGAATCTACTTTTTAAATGTTATTTGATCTCGAAAAAGTAAATGCAGATGTGTAAAAATTGCTTATTAAGTTAGAAAAATGCCCTCTGCATTGTCTCTTCGAAATTAGTCAGTCAACTATTTGTCTAAACATTTGAAATTTTACATGAAGTTAATTGAGACATGCTTCAAGCCTTTTAATAAGATGTTGGGCGAAAATATGGCTGCCAAGAGGTCAAAGTTGAAGCAGTTGACCTTTGCAAACTCTGCCAAACTCCTCCGCCAATGTTGGGTCAAGATACTTGAAATTGTTAATGTAGGTTATCTGGGCATAAGTCAAATATATATATATATATATATATATATATATATATATATATATGTATATATATATATATATATATATATATATATATATATATATAGTGCAGATGGTAATTAATAAAAACTGAGGAAAGTGTCAATACTGTTGTAGAGCAAATATGCGTTTTATTTTTATTACCATATCTTTCTGTTAAGTTACATTATTGTTTCGGCTACACGGCCGTTTTTGGCCGTTTTTGGCCGTCTGTATCGTCCTCAGACGTTTACAGAAATGTTCGCTATTTTGGGATGTAAGAGTGGACGAGTGCATGAGGTCAGGGGGGTTGTGAGGAGGGCGGAAGGGGAAGAGAGGAAGGGAACAAGGAGGGAGGGTTGGGGCGTTTGGTATGTCGATAATGTTTTAGTTTTGGGGTTTAAGGAACTTGTGGGAGAGGGTCTGGGAGGTTCATTTCTTGTGTGGCTGAGGGCATAGGGATGCATGAGGGGAAGGGGGATATGTGGGGGTTGGAGGAGGGGGTACTTTAAAATTCGAGTCTTATTGTAAAAGTTTTTAGCGTCTCGTTGGTGAGGTAATTTCTTGGTAAGTATGTCTTGAGCTGTTGTGTGGTCGCTTACGTTTGGAGACGGGTGGTTATGATTCGGTTTATTTATTTTTAGTTTTTATTTAGTTGTTAATTGTTTGGAGAGGGTCAGCTAGTGGTCGCGGCCACGGTACACACATGCACACGTACACACATATATATACTTAAAAGAAACGGTCACAGGTACACATACATGCCCGCTCTGGCATGCAAATACATCTGCATATGTGCGCCTGCATGCATAAGCACCTGCGTTATTCTCGCTTGCGTCAAATTTGCTTTAATGTGCTAAGAGTGGATTCGCTTGCGTAGGCATGGATGCGCACATACATAGATACATAGATACATCGACGCCCCCGCCCCCAAGGAGGCGATTATACGGGCTGATATGCGCGTATTGATTCAGGCATACGTTCAAGCGCGTGCGCGCATGCAGATACCATTACTCGTGAGCACATACATCGACATATATACACAGCTGCACGCTATCACACACTATGTGGACCGCAGGCAGCGGGCATCTAAACTCTCACATCCACACACGCATACATCGGCACGTGCACACACACATCGGTAGCAAGTGTACACACAGACGCCCAGGCGGATGTACACGGGCGTGCATACACACATACACACCCAGTTAGACAGACAGTTATTGGCATAGACATATTCGTCTCGATAGATTTAAATCTAAGTTCATTTGTGGGTACATAGGCGCAATATTTCGTTCGATGTAGATTTGGTTATACATATGGGCATAAGCTCCTTGCCAGGGTTCTGTACATAATGTGTTTATTTTCATTACTGGGTTTTTTTTTATTAGATGTGGGTGCACACGGGCGCACTGGCGCACTCCTCCGGATACAAACTTAACCCACAGATGCACGCTCCCACACGCATGCATGTACACAGATATACATGCATACCCGCATACACATACGCACGCACATATGCTCTCGCTATATACATTTGCAAAGATACGCCCCAACACTCCCTCAAGCACAGATATGTGCGCACGCATATTCACGCGTGTGCATAGCGCGACATGCCGTAAATATGGGCGCATTAATAGGATCTAACGTACCCGGGATAATGGTTCTAGGTAGCCATATTTATAGATTTTGTAGAGGAATTTGGGGTGGTTTATATGGGGATTGAGTGCCGTAGTTATTGTTTTAAGTTGGGGTATTTATTTATTTATTTTTTTTTTTTAATTTTTAATTTTTTTATATATATATATAAAAAATAAAAAATATAAAAAAAATACCCAAACTTAGAAAAGTTACTAATAGAAATTTTCAAATTGTTTTCTCAAGGTACTTGTTCTAAATATAAAAAAAAAACTATCATCTTTAACGGCTGCGCATGCGTATTTGTGAAGCAGTTGGCATACAGATAAAATTCGATTACGACCACGTATTTTTATATTTTGACCGCTTAGCAATGATTATTTCATAATCAAAGCGGTTTAAAAGTTCTCTACATGCCTTAATACTTCATATACTAAATGTCAGCTATGGGGATTACACATTTGTTGAGTATATAGATCGGGAAGTGGCCTTACAAACTTGTTCTCACTTTTATAGATATATAGATAGAATAGTTTTTTTCAATTACCTCGTAGAGTTTCTTTTACGTTCACTAGATATTAGGAAAAAGTAAAAATTAGAGTTTAATGATATCGTAAATTTTATTCATGCTCGGTCCGTTATTCAGAGTTCACATTTTTACTGATGGAACATTGTATGTTATATGACATTCGCCTTTGTATTGAACAAGATATGTATAATCAAATTTGACGATATTTCAAATTACGTTGTGAGGTCGAATATTACGATTTCTGCCAGATGTACGTCATTTTCTGTTTACTGACTGGAGTCGTATAAGCTTAACTACGATGTTTTCCCCTATACAGATTGGCTATGTATGTATTATAGAATCAACCCTCTATTGACTATTATGTACTACGAGGAACTAGTTTTCCGGTGGAATAATAATAATAATAATAATAATAATAATAATAATAATAACAATAACAATAACAATAACAATAACAATAATAACAATAATAACAATAATAATAATAACAATAATAACAATAATAACAATAATAACAATAATAATAATAATAATAATAATAAATATAATAATAATAATAACAACAACAACAATAACAATAACAATAACAATAGCAATAACAATAATAATAACAATAATAATAATAATGCCGTTCATCAAATACCACCCGTGCTTGTTTACAATATAGTAAGTCCGAAGATATGTGGGCGTAATTGTGAATGCTCTAGAAAAATCACTTCTGGTTAATAGTAATTTTTACAATATGAAAAATGAGTTGCACCAATTTTAAATAGCACATCTTCTTAACCGTAAATTAAACTTAATAAACAAAATCAGATGGTGAGGTATCCCCAGGTTGGAACAGGGATCATTCGATCTGTAATCATATACTCTACCACGCAGCTATATCTCCAGATGATGAAATGGTTTGCTGATATTTATTATCTCCCTTGGGTGGTGTAACGTAAAATATTCTCCGATAAAATTCTTCTTTTTGTAATTTATAATACTATTTTTTTTTAATTGGACTTGTTTCGATTTGCGATACTTATCGGATGAATTTCCGTTCAAATATATATTTAAGACTACTGAAAGCCACATCAAATATCTTTGCGTGAAATTTGCAACAAATGGTCCTTTCCGAACCTATGAGGAAATAACCCCACGCACAGTGATTAAGAGTGTAGATATATTTTAATACAATTCTAATACTTGAAGCGAATGCCTTAGTTTGGAATATGTTGTTTATTCCAAACTTATCCACATTTGAGCAACGTTTCACTCAGTTGAATTCTGTTGTTCCTTTTACTGTTCCCTTATCACAGGTACTTTCTTTATATTTTTACATTTACTTTGTCTCCCTTCCTGACCTGCAATACATCTGTCATTTTGTTTTACGCCTTTACCTTAACTTGGAGAGACTGTGTATGTGCTTACGTTAGTCTTGATTATAAATGATATTAAGCCCAAACAAATACGGAACACCCACAAGGATATCTCGCCAAAATCACTATCTATTTCCATTGTAATAACATTAAAAATTGAATCGTATTTTATTTAACAATACCTTAGTACGGGTTCCGCCAATTTATTTGTAGCAATACATTTTGTGATATAGCGTCGCATTCTGTCAGTGTTCCTAATAAGCGCACAGATTTTTTTTTTTAATATAAAAACGAAACCAACGTTCTATCATATCCTGATCGTATCCTCGTGCCGTTTGTTCCTGAGTAGTTTCTGTCTCATCGTTCATCGAATCCGTAATAAAAGCTTCTCAATGCATAGCAACAGACGCAGGGCTCACTGTTTTTTTTTTTTTTTTTTTTTTGCGAAATAGGTTCTATTCAGCCACTTTAGTTTTCAACAGCCGAAGTCGCGGAATCGTTTTACCACCGCTAAAAAGGGAGTTGGGTGTATCTATTTTGCTATGACTTATTTTTATCTCGTCGCCCCAAAAGGATGGCTGCGGATCCATTCGCTCACGGAATCAGAGAACGACTTCATTCACAATTTTTTGTATCTGACTATAAGAAACAGCCTCCTACTTACTCGTATCAATCTCTCCCAAAATGTGCGTTCTGCGAATCCATTTTTAACATGACGATCATCATCACGCCATATCGACGACTGCTCTGCCAGTTCAACTTGTCTCTCTTATTTTTATGAGACTTCTGTATAAACAAATATTAAGTTCAAATCTAACAACGATGAACTCCAATTTTTGATGATGTGTATATCACTGGTAACAACTGTTAGTCCGTCTACGCGTGGCTTGTTATACGACAATGGTGATTATACCACTGAACACGTAACACTAATTCAGTTTTAAAAATCACCGTAGAAATGTTTAGATCATCATATGGTATAAAAATTTACACGTCTAACGCTGAAATCGAATAGGTATATAAATCTCCTATATATTTTTTTATTTGCAAAAGGATCACAACATACCAAAGCCGAGGTGCCAGTCGAGTATAAAGGTCAATGTGTGTACGATCGAAGTTCGATCAATAGTGTAGTAAATGTTACAGTGGTATAATTTGATTATTTGAAAGAAAGTGTTTACGTATAATTGAAGACAATATTGTAGTCAGCCTGAGAACAAACAAGCGTAACAGTTCCACAGGCAGGCATTTCTAAGAAAAAAGTTATTTTGTGGAAGCCACGTTTAATTTTAGGCACCGATCGAGAGCGGGGTGGAGGATGTTTGATAATGGTGCACTCTAGACGATTTTTTTTTCCGTAAAATTGGCAAGGTTTGGGCCATAGATGTGAGATCAGTCCAACACTTTCCATAAAAATAACGATAGAGCAAAGACAAGCTCGCGGCCTCTATTCTGTTTAAAAGAAGTACCATAGACGAGAAATGGGAATCACCCGTTGGATTTTGAAGTGCGTGTTTCACTCTGTCTATTAATAATACTCCAAGCAGTTCCTTCCCAGATGTTGCAACAGTACTCCACATAAAGACCGATTTGGCTCTTATACCTCTAGAGTAATTCCATCGGGAGACAGATATCTACTGGAGCGTTTGAATAATCCAAACATATTTTAACCGATATTGGAAACGGAGTTGATGTATGTACCCCATTTTAGATCAGGAGTAGAGGTCAGACCCAGAAGCTTATCTAAACATGAAGTTTCTTCAAAACTCGAATCGAGATGTAGGTCAGAATGTTTATGATGAAAAGAAAGGAGTTAGGTATTAGATGTATTAAAATCAACAAGTCATATTTCCAGTGCACCACGTGCTCAAGATGAGGAGAGAGAAAATCCAATCATGGTCACTCCGGCCTTGAAGTATAACTACAAATGGTAGTGCCTTCTGCATAAATTTACTGGAGAATGATAAGATCTTACAACTGTTCCAAGAGTATCATTTTCTCAATCATTACTTTTTGAATAAAACATATTGTATAGGACAACTGCGCAGAAAAATAAAATAAGACATTTTCTAACCACTCCATACTTTCACCTAACGATTTAATAAAAAAGAAAAGAAAAACATTTTCTAACCACTCCATACTTTTGCCTAATGATTTAATAATAATAATAATAATAATAATAATAATAATAATAATAATAATAATAATAATAATAATAATAATAATAATAATAAAGAAAGGACATTTTTTTAGCCGCTCCAGACTTTCACCTAACAATTTAATGGAGAAAAGACACTTTTCTAACTGTTACGGACTTTCACCTAACAGTTGATTGAAAAAGATAAGATATCCCAGAATCTGTTAATTTGGAAGCCTGTCCCAAACATAATTATTTTCATGTATTATTTCCTTTTGTTTAATTATGTTTTCTCCTTTTAATTATTTTTTTGTTTTTGTTTCAGATTTTTTACCTTATTAATAAAGCGTTTTCAACGTAATCGTTGTTTTCGTTATGTTAATTTGAGTTTATCTGTCTGCCCAACGCACGCTTTCTAAAGTTTGACTGCTAGACGGTATTGTAGTTACCTTAAAGCAAGATTCTGAGGAATAACTGCCGCGAGTTCTAGAACAGACTCACAATAGGTTTACTCCTCTGTACATAACATATTATTTTTCATTTTTTTACAAGGTGGCCACCTCTTATCAACGCCCGGAAGCCACTCAGGGATAAGGGTTACTATAAGTGCAGTAAGTTTGTGTGGAGATTTAATAAAGTGTCTACTTAAGGGGGCCGTTCATCAGGAATTTGTTTAGGTTGGACTTGAAGACATCCAGGATGTAGTCAGGTAGGAAGAAAGCAGACGGAACAGAGTTCCACAGTCGTGCAGTTCTAAGAAAGAAGCTTTGTTCATGAAATCTACGTTTTGATTTGGGCATAGATAAAGAGTGGGGAAAGTTTTTCGGGCAGAAGTATCCAATATACTGCTTTACTTATATGTCCGTATCTGTGTATAATTTCATCGTAAAGTGATTAACAATTCTAGTTTGTTTATCTGACTTCTATTTAAAATTCAGTTTCGGGCAGTCTAAACTTTCAATATTGTACTAGCTACATTCTGATTAGAAGTGAGCAGATATATTTTTCTCACGCAAAAAATTAAGAAGAGTAAGTGTTTTCTTACAATCCAACGTACATAAGCAACGATATGGAGATGGCTAAGCATTCTTCTAAAACCCATTAACACATTAATAAATATAGGGATTCCTTTTTATATTGCTTGCCCCCGCAGAATATACCAACGGCAATTAAAAATAATCCCACAGAGATAGCTTGTATATAATGGCGGTGTGTTCAAAATGTTTCTTTCTGTTAAGCAACGCTTAATTTTTTTTTTTTGGGGGGGGGGAAACCTGCCCCATAGGAAATACATAGTTCTTACTGTAATTGCTCATCATTTTTGGACCAACGTTTTATTTCTCGATTGAGACTTTTACTAGAAGTGATAATATGCCTCTCATATCCCTACACGAAACAGGATACGCTGTTAAGGGAGACGGGACGATTTATCAAAATCAGAAATCTTAGAAGTTTTAATCGGTACACGATACATCTCTTTTTTGACTACTTTTTCATTGCTTGCTTTAGTAATAATTGTGTGATTTTCACAATGTTTTGGTTAATGTAACCTCCGACCTTCTTCAGGTATATCTCGTCGAACTCGGAAATGTTTCTCTCGAACTCGGTAATTTGGGCGGAATTTCAGAAGGGGGCCTTTTATTTAGTACACTAGCAATTATAGAAGCCTGCAGTAATTCGCAAATGTATTTTATGTCAGCTACACTGAAAACTGAACCTCCAATATTCAGGAGTATATAACTTTTCTAATGTGTTGCTTCAATACTCCTACCATTGCTCCATGTGTCCTTGTGGACGATTCTAGTTTGAATATTAGGAGCGTAAATTAGAACACCCTTTATGTTAAATATTACTATTACTTATTATTTTTATAATATATATATATATATATATATATATATATTAGTGTTTACTTATTACTTATATATACAATATATTCTTAATACTTTAATCACCCCCCGAAGATAAGAACTGTAGTCTGAGAAATCCAAATAATACGAATAAGTAATTCTCATCTAAAAACAAAGAAATGTCAACTATTTATTTGTTTTACACTAAAAGTAAGTTCGTTATATCGCATGAAAATACGATGCGAATGCGTTTTACATTTGTAAAAAGTACAGAAATACAAGCAAAAGTTACATAAATTCGCAAGTTAACATTATTATCTTTACACATAAAATCCATAAACAACAAACACGTATGGAATTGTTGTTTGTGTATTTTTCCTTTTGTGGAATATTTCATTTCATTGTGCACAATCATCTCGTTTTTTTTAATTATCATTCTTAATTACGACAGATCAGTTCTTGCTAATTAAACTAATTATATGGTCCTATTTTTACATCCAGAGTCAGCAAAAATCGTCCTTGATGACATTCAATGTGTTTCACGCAAGCGTTTATCTGGGTAGAATATTTAAACTTGCAGAAAAATAAACATTAAAAAATAGATAGTATAAACTAGGTTTTATACATAAATATTCTATAATTCGTTACTTTGATATACTATATCTACTCAAGTTGGTTAGTTTTATATATAAGAGACTTTTGTTTCGATATTTAAAAAAGTGTGTACATAAAATAACACTGGTTTTCAGAGATTTTTCTGAAAGAGAACACGATTTTTAAAACATTTTTTTAAAAACATTTTTTGGGTTGCTGATTACGGTTAATGTTGATTGAGGTAGCCTCAGCAAGCGCCTCGGTAAAATTATGATTCTCTGTCCACATATTAATGCGCATATATGTGTTACATAAAAATATCCGTTTATTTTTACCGTTGCTATTATACATTCAATGTTGGTGAATGCTTTGTTAGACACAAACAAAAAATATGCAGAAAAAAACATTGCTACTCCAAGTCAATTTATTTTCGACTCCAGAAGATATCTCACTACTGATGCAATTCTCTATCTATATAAAAGTCAAGTACATCCAAGGATGGAGTACTGCTGCCACATCTGGGCAGGATCTGCTAAAATGAGCCTATCCTGCCTTGACAGATTAAAAAATAGATTTCGTGGTTTAGTGGGGGATTGACCTTTTCTCTCCCCTACAACTTCTCTCGTACAGAAGAGTCGGTGTGAGTCTGTCTGTGTGTTATCGTTATTTCCATGGCAAGTGCTTGTCTGAGCTCCAATCTCTCGTCGCCACTCGCCAATTTTTCACGATAAACAACCGTCGAGCTCAAACCACTGTCAATAATTTCCCCACTCTGTATCAGTGCCTAAATCAAAACGTAGATTCTATGAACAAAGTTTATTTCTTAGAACTGCGTGCCTGTGGAATTCTCTTCCCTTTGCCTGTTTCTAACCTGACCACAACTTGGATGCATTCAAGTCTAACATAAACAAATTCCTGAGGAACCGGCCCCTTAAGTAAGACACTTTATTAAATCTCCAATAGTAAGGATTACTACGCTACTATCCCATAGCTTACTTTACACGCAATAACCCTCATCCCCGAATGATTGCAGGACTTGGAAAGTGGTGACCTCCATGTAAAAAAAAAGACTCTGTCATCGACAAGTCCTGGTTTTAGACAAGGAAATACAAATTCTATCAGAGAAAAATTATGCTAACAATAACTTATAAATATTAATGATAACCCTATTATATTATTCGATTACCTATAACACGCTTAGTTCCAAAAGTTGTCGATATATAAATATCCGTTCTTAACACCCGCTGGAGCTAAGTATTTATTTCGTGTTTGTGCCACTGATAAATTTCTACGTCTGCAATTCGAGTAATGGCTTATTTTTGTGGATATAAAGTGAATGCTTATATTACATAAAACAGTTATATGTTATATTGGCTACTCTTTTAAATACGTAACTGACGCTGATTACCCTGATCTATAGCCATTGCAAATCGCATGAGCTGCTAAAAGTCGTCAAATTGGGTGACTGTAATTTTCATTTTGTTGTTGGACTGGTGCATTTACCACAAGTCTAAAATTTGTTACAGTGCCCCCTTCTAAAACTGCAAATAAAATACGCAAATTTGGCTGTAACCCCTGTCCTATCGTCAAAATGCAACTTCCCTGCTTTTATGGGTTCATAGAAATTTAATGAGTGTGTTTGAATAGTAGCACATGTGTCCATCGACTTTCAATCTCTGACAAACAGGAATAGCATGCAAAGTAGAACGCTTCCATCAAGAGTTCTCAAGATGCTGGCGATCCTTCTGTTGTAATGATTTCTTTTAAAATCAGTGCTGTTCCTTCTTCCTCGGTAGTACTAACATAGCATATCTTTTAGATGTGCAACACACAGAAATCATTCCGCTAACTCGGTTCATACTTTTCATGCGGGTTTAACCCTAAAGCAGAGGCCCCTTAGGTGCAAGAAGCAATACAGACTGCTTAAAGTAAAAAGAAAATCGAGTCAAGCACACGTCTCGCATAGGTGGAATTTTCAGATATAATCGACTATTTTTTTAAACAAATAAATACGAAACTCCCAGAGGAAGTATATTATATCAACACGGGGAGTAAGAATATCCTGTACATGTGTTTTTATTGCTTCTTTCTACTAGCTCAGAATCGAAATTACGTTTCATGACAAAAATATTTTTTAATTATAAAAAAAATAAATATAATGATTGTTAAATTTGCAGGCTCCCTCTTTTTCAGAGACAGACACATATTAAATGAATGTTGATATAATTTTATATATTGCAACTAGTAATAAGAAAGTTGATACAGACTGCATGGAAGTAATTAACTTACATAGGCATTAAAAATGGCTTACTTGTAGTTAAATTTTAAAGACAAGAAGAGTTTTTTTTTAACTATTACCGCGGTAACTGTTAAAATATTCAATTTGACCTGTTGCTATGCCTACTGTTATAAATATTTTATACTAGTAGTTACGTCCGGCTTTGCTCAGGTGTACTGTTCATAACATTATGTGCATATATATATATATATATATATATATATATATATATATATATATATATATATATATTGAATAGTGTGACTCATGCCCACGTAACCTACATCCAAAATTTCAAATGTTTACACACAAAATAAGCAGAGGCATTGTTTGGTAAAGTCTTCAAAAGTCAACTCTTTCAACTTTGACCTCTTGGCAGCTTTATTATCGCCCGTATACTGACTAAAAGCTTGTTACATGTCTGAATACGCTTTATATAATATTTAAAATCTTTAGAGACAAAATTGATTGAATAGCTTGTTATAGACAGTAAATATCAAATCTTTTGAACTTTAAATATATATATATATATATATATATATATATATATATATATATATATATATATATATACTAGCTGTACCCGGCCACGCGTTGCTGTGGCTCAGTTTGTTAAAATGGAACACATGTGAAAGTAGAGAAAAGTGTGATTCTTTTTTTCAAGAGAATGTAAAAATTATTTTTTAACAGATGTTAAGAAAATAAACAGAAAAATACTTCCATCATTAATTATGCAAAAAAATAAATAAAATGTTGATTTAGTGTTTAAATCTGCTTATAAATTACGATAAAACTTGCTGAGTATGCACTGTTTTACGGTTGTTGTAAAAATGGAACGGAAACTTAAATTTTGCTTCCTTTTAATCTTTCTTAATTTTTTAATTGTGCCCCCCAAACGAATATAATCAAAACAGTAACATTCAACAATTGTACTTTATGTATATAAAACACAAAATATTTATTAAAAAAACAAGAAAAAAAAGAAGTTAATAACGAAAGGGAAATAATTCCATTTTTAAACGAAAAAGTCAGTTTACCTTACTTACTCTATTAATGCTATTTTTTTAAGCAATAAAAAAAGGTAAATATCCAGATACGCTACTACAGAACACCGACCACTCTAATTTGTTTTTTATAGGTTATTGAGGTCGCTGACAACGAATATGATAGTCAAACTTGGGGCAAATTTACCGTTTGCATGGTATTTACTCCTGAACCCACGAACTTCTTTCCGCCATTTTGCAGCATCCGTTTATACTACGCGCATGCACGCCGTAGCATAAACGACGGCTTCACAAAGCAAACTATGTTGGGGGGAGGGGATTTTTTTTTCCAGGACATAGAATTTTCTAATTTTCAAAAATACATTATAGCGCTTTTTGGGTGGAAAATTTAAAATTAGCTGAAAAAGAAATAAAATAATAAAAGGAAAGCACACAAAGTTGGAGTAGGGGGGTAATTTATCTGTTTTTTTTTTTTTACCTGGAACATCGAATTTTCAAATTTTCCGTAAGTAACGCACCGACATTTACCAATTAGAACACCATTTAACATTTTCCGAAGATTTTACTTTGTACATTGGGGGCGCGAGCGGGGGGTAGCGGATATGATGTTGGCGCGCGCGCCCCAACATCACCCCCCCCAAACAAATTAGAGTGGTCGGTGTTCTGTAGTAGCGTATCTGGATATTTACCAAAAAAATATTTAGGTTTGGCTATAAATTCCTAAACTCATTTCACCCTAAATAATTTAGGTGACTGAAATAGGAATCTAATTGTATCTTTAATTTCCTTAATAGTATCCGATAATTCATTTTTCTTCGAGTTATATCGAATACATTAATACGGACTTTAGGGGCTTTTTTCGTAATGTTACTGTAAAAATTATTTTTTATTGTTACAAATTACGATGCTTTAAAAAAAGCAAAAATAAATTCTTGCGTTTTTTATTTACCACTGAAAACCATAACTTTAGTAAAGGTATTTTTTGTTTAAACAAAAAAAACATTTTCACCAAGAGTTAAGTAAAAATAATTTGTTCATTATATTCTGCGATCATTATTTGAAAAATACTGCAATTTTCATTAAAATTCGTTAATTTACTGATTTTTGGTGAATTTTTAAGTAAAGGGAGGAATCAAAATGTGTATACACTTTGAGCGTCGGCATTCATTTTGCGATTTGGTTAATTTAAATGAAAGTTCAATCACATGGTTACATTATCAATAAACCCACTGAAAATTTACCGATATTGTAAACACATTATGTTTACATTAAGCCTGTGGTGTATTTTTAGTGATGCAATGTTGTCAACTGAGATTAAAAAAAAAACACGCGAGATCAGGAGAAAGAAATGTCCTGAAAATCGCTAGCCAGTTTGGCAGAAAAGTAACTTATCTTGCCTTTGATAACATTTATTTGTTATATATTTGTTTTTTGACAATTTTTTCGAATCTATGTGTACAGTAATACAAACCCGTGTACAGTAATACAAACCCCTTCGGGGAGATTGGAATGCCCCCCCACCTAAAATGTACTTGGAAAAATCGATTTTATAGTGAGATTTAAGAATGGTTAGTCGAAAAAAAGGTGAAAAACAAAACAAATAATCAATAAATAATTGTTACCAAAGGCAATAAATGCTACTTTTTTTTTACTTACATGAATGAGTTTATTTTATGTTTTAAAGTATTTTCAAGTAATCTTATGCGGGTGTCTGGGTGCCAAATACCTCCAGATTTTCTAGAATTTCCTGCTAGATTGTAAACGAAATCTCCAGATCTAGCAGGAAAACCGCTAAATTGTAACACTGGTCACGTGATAGGAAGCGGTAATAAATAATTGTCCCTAAATAAAAAAATGGCCTCTCCGTACAAAGAAATCTACCTATTTATCATAGAAAAATTAAGTATAATGCTAAAATTAAAAAAGAATATATAAATACACACATGGATATTGTAAACATATTATACCAAAACGTGGAAGCCATCCGTCCAGTGGTTTTTAGACAATTAACTCCGAACGAACCAACATTTACATTTATATATATATATATATATATATATATATATATATATATATATATATATATATATATATATATATATATATATATATACTAGCAAAAGTGCCCGTCGTTGACTAGGTTCAAAAACAACCTACAGAAAACTCTGATTTATGAAAGTATGATAGGTTATCAAAAGGAAGGGTAGTAAAGAGATAGGTTCGAATTTGTGGGTATCAAAACCAAAGCAAAATATGATGAAAGTAAACATAAAATAGATAACCCCAATAATTTATTATACCATGCCTGTTCCCACTAAAAAACTTTTGACAATATTCTGTGAATCTATATTAAAAAAAAAAAAACCTTGTCAAACTTTGTGACGTATTTCCATTCTATGGAGATCTGGTGCGAACGAACACCCCATAATTTTATTATACCATATTTCTTCAAACTGAAACATAATTATAAAAGTATACTTACGTAGATAGATATGAAAAGTCTTTATTAAAGTGTGTGCCTATTTCCATTCCATGGAGGTCAGGCGCGAACGCAGACATCACAATTTTATTGTACCATTCCCATTCAAGTTAAAACATACTTATCAAAGTATTCTCATTTACATCTATATCAAAAACACTTGTAAACGTTTTTTTTTTTAATTTTTAAATTTTTTTATTTCCATACTTTGTGGAGCAGGCGCGAACGCAGATCTCACAATTTTTATGAACCACCGTTCTGCAAGATCGAACATACCCATTCCTGTGTCGCGACACTTCTTCTATCATTATATGTAATCAGTTTTTTTTAAAATAGTCAATCATATAGGAGCCTATTTCGTGACCAGACACACTCACACACACATACATTCAGCTTTATATTATAGATATATTAAAATTAGTTTCAATAATTCATATGATTGGATGTCCATAACGGGTTTCAATCAGTTTTCAAGTCTGTTTAAATATTTTGTGTAAAAAAGATAGGTTTCAGTGGTCCATTCCAAGTATTACTATCCTCCTCACCGAGTATGTTTTTGAATTCTCATTTCTACAAACGTACTAGCTCGTGTTAGAGTAAGCTGAAGTCCATTCCCAGTAACTTGGAATAATGTGTTGTTTTATTTTCACTTCTATCTTGTGTTGTAGATGTATGTGGAAGTTATGTGCGTGCATGTTCTTCTGTGGTCATATTTTTTCATATATGTTCGTTCCTGCGATGGCGTGCGTGTGTGTGCTCGCTTTCAGAGATCACGTGTGCAACAATGCGCATGTCCGCGCGTGATTATAACGTCCGTATATTGATCTTTGTATGTTGGTGTATAACTTCATAGATTTGGGTAAATATGATACACGCACAATCAAACAACGAATTACGCATTCATTATTAATTATTACAAGATATTCTTTTATTCATAATTATTAGATGTAGTTCTATAAGGTAAATACCACTACGCAATTAAATAGTTAAATTTTGTTGATTTGTTGAAGTATAGGTTTTATGTTCGTATATTTTTTAAGCGGAGTCCAACTGTGAAAAGAGTTTAATTAATTTATTCCGTTTTTGCAAGAGAACCATGTGAATCTAATTACAATTATCAAATTTATTTTAACATTTTTGATCGTCTGTACGGTATAATCCCGTTAAACACACCGGTACTCACTTGATTACATAAGCAATGTTTAACCTGGTCAGTTCTAAATCAGTGATAATTTTAGTTTTCCAGGTGCCGTAGTGCTGTCCGCTTATCTTGTAATTGTTTCCCGTCGCCCTGGAATTCTGCGTGCCACTGGACTCAAACAGTGACGATTCAGGAGAGGTTTGGTTTGGATTATAAAACGTTTGCCTCGCAATTACACTCGAAACTTCTCCTACAGGTGGTATACGTTTTCTTTCTAAATTTATTGGAGGCATGTGTTAAGATGCCACTAGATTTCGAAATGAGAAATATCATAATTTAATGACTAATTATAATATTTTCATTATTGTTACCGTGTACGTAGGGTTAATTACACATTTTCTGGATAAGTATTGCTGAAATAGTTAAACCATCGTTTTATATACGTAGTTATATAATGTGTATTTGTTTATCATTCGATATTGATTTTAAAATACTTTATGATAAAAAACGTCTATTATCTATGAATATAGATAAAAAAACAATAATAAGAGTAAAAAAGGTGTTTCCATAATGTTCTTAATCTAAGACTAAAAATGAATTATAAACAATAAGAAATTGAGAAATAAATCACCCACGGTAGAAATTGGGCTACGAAACTTTGCATCATCCGCCATAATTTCAAGAACCTCTCCCACCGACTACCAATTCTTCTGTGCGAGAAATGCTTCAAAAAAGTAAACGGTGTCAAAAAGGCCTTCAGCGATTTTATTACGCCAGAACGCAAGATATTTTAGTTACTGGCATAAATACATTGGTTTGCGCTAAGAAATGTTGATTTTGATGGTTCTTATTTTTTTATTTGTTTGAAACGAGGTATGTTGATCTGAATGAAAAAGTTAAAAAAAACGAAAACACTTTTTCGTAAGCCGTATATGAACAAATGTAGCGTGCATGGTGCCGCCACTGTGAACAAGGCATAAAAATAAATAAATAAGTTCAGCATTGCGCCCAAACTCCCCAGAGGACGTAAATCCTGTTGATAAATGTTGATGCAGTGTTCTGCCTAAACATATGTAAATTTGAGTTTTGCACTACGCAAAAAAGACGCCCTCTCCCATTTAGCCCCCAAAGTCCGCAAGGCCTTAACATATATAAATTTGAGATAAGCACCACTGTTAAGTATACGTACACAGTTAATCTTGGACAAATATAGTAAAATAGTCCCAATACTGGAGTGTTTTATCAGCCCTAAAAGAGCCCCTGGGACACAGCCAATGATATCGCGAAGTATAGACAAACAGATTAATATAGATATCAGTTAGTTACAACTTTTCTGAAAGTTTTATAAAAACCAAGGCATCAATATTTTTAATAAGGCAAAAGTGTCAATTTTAGCCAGATTTATATAGATACCAGTTAGTTACAACTTTTCTGAAAGTTTTATAAAAATCCAAGGCATCAATATTTTTAATAAGGCAAAAGTGTCAATTTTAGCCATTTCATATTGAAAGGCACCCCTATGGAGGCAATGGAAGTTTTCCCGCAAAATCCGTTTTGTCACTTTTTTACTCATGTCATGTTTAAGATTTGTGCAAAAGTTAAAAAATTTCCAAGGCGTATTTTTTTTTTACATAGAGGTCACCACTTATCAAGGATCGGAAGCCACTCGGGGATAAGGGTTATTGCGTGTAAAGTAATCTATGGGATAGTATCGTAGTAATCGTTAGTATTGGAGATTTGATAAAGTGTCATTACTTAAGCGGGCGGTTCATCAGGAATTTGTTTATGTGAGACGTGAAGACATCCAAGTTGTAGTCAGGTGGGAAAAATGCGAACGGAAGAGAGTTCCACAAACGTGCACTTCTAATAAAGAAGCTTTGTTCATGGAATCTAGGTTTTAATTAAGGCACAGATAAAGAGTGGGGAAATAATTGACCGTGGTTTCAGCTCGATGAGTGTTTATTGTAAAACATGTGCGAGGGGGGCAGAGAATGGAGTTCTTGCGATAGAAAATCCGATAAAACAAAGACAGACTCGCAACGTCTCTTCTGTGGCAGAGAGGTTGCAGGGAAGAGAAAAGAGCACCCCCGCACTGAGCCACGAAGTCTACTTTTTACTCTGTCAAGGAAGGATAGGCTGTTTTTAGCAGCTCCTGCCCAGATGTGGAAGCAGTACTCTATCGTTGGACGTACTTGGCTTTTATATAATTAGGGAATTGCATCAGTAGTGAGATATCTTCTGGAGCCGTAGAAGGATCCCCCTATTTGTCCAGCGACCTAGGCAACAGACTTGATATATGTGTTTCACTTCAGATCTGGAGTAAAAGTTTAAGCCAAGAAGCGTGTCAAACCACGGGGCCTTTGAGACGAGAGCCATCCATTTCAATTGATGCCAGATCGGGATCAGAGCGTTGATTATTTAAAGATAGGAGCTTGGGTTTAGATGCCTTAAATGTAACCAGCCATCTCTTACATGAACTTACAGGTCCACCTTCTTTATGTTTGGGAACCAATCAGATTTATCATAAAATAAGATGAACAAAACAAAACAAAAACTTAATGGTGTTAATGTTTAAACACAACTAAGCGTAAACAACATTTACGTTTAAGGAAAAGATACATTTAACTTTAGTGAGAACAACATAAATTTTCGGAATGTCTTAGTTAAACCTATTTTCACGATATACCTTCTGAAGAATTTAAAACCTATGTAAACGACGTATGTAATTCAAACGTAAATCAATAATAGAACAGGTCCTGGATATGACCTTAAACTATATCCGATATTGAGCCCCCCCCAGCTTGCGTGATTTGTGGAGTCCCCAAGGACTTAACATATATAAATTTCTAATAATAGTCCACCCTTAAATTGGACTTCCTCTCAGGCCCACTCTGATTGGGAGTGGTAGTAGTAGTTGTGGTCCCAACTATGGGTTAAATCGAAACCGATTTAAAAAAAAAAATCTTTAAAAAAAATATTTAAAATGAATGTATTCGGCGTTAAATAACCTGAAAAGGTTTGATATGCCATAAACCAAAAAAAAAACAAAAAACAAACAATAATAGCCCAAATCTAAAAAAATGAAAATATAAAATAATAATCTAGGTATTTACAAAAACATTCATTTCTCTCTTGCTATAAGGTAATTTTAGATTCAATTAAGCGAAAACACTAAAAATGTCATTTAAAGTATAGGGATTATAGAAACACTTATTGAATTAATTTGGAATTATTTTGAGATGTGTAAGTTGTATAATTTTTTTATAATGTTTTGTGTACTATTACCCTCGTCTTCTAGTTGTTTGTTCACGACGTTTCGCCTAATTATTGCTGTGACCTTCGTCAGGTTTAAGGCCGGGGGATTAATTGACAGAAACCTCGTGAGAGAACCACTAGAAGATAAGGATAATAGTCCATAATTTATGAAATAAAATAAATTGAGCAAAAAAACTTATTTGAAAATACAACATTTGAAATCAAAATAAAATATACCGCAAACACCCTCTTGTCAACCTAATACATACATATCTATGCACATATATCTATCATTTTTTATCAAGCTTAACATAACATTTCCTCAATAAAAACATAGTATATAAATAAATTAAATTGAAAATTCAGACGTAAAACATTCGGCTACCGAGCATCAAGTTGGTGAACTTGATATCTACTTGGTTCAATTTTTTGGCTCTTGATTTAAGTAGGCTAATATTTTCGCACGGCGTATTTACTCTGCGGTAATATATTTATCTAACGAATTATTTACTGACTGATTTTTTAAGTGCTCTCTTCAATGGTTATACATAAAATCACCGCATAGGTGTGGTTACATGGCTGCCCTAGTATACATATATACATACGATAGTATAAATATATGTATATTTGTGTGTGTTCGTGTATGTCTGAGAATACGTTTCTTTAGCATGAGTTGCCTTACAAAACGAGGCGGTTTATCAGGAATTTGTTTATGTTGGACTTGAAGGCATCCAAATTGTATATAGGTGGGAAACATTCCAAAAAAAAGAGAGTTCCACAGGCGTGCACTTCTAGGAAAGAAGGGTTGTTCATGGAATCTACGCTTTGATTTATGTACAGAAAAAGAGTGGGGGCATTTCTGACAGTGTTTTCAGCTCGATGGGTGTCTTTTGTGAAAGATTGGCGAGGGGGACCAGAGATTAAATATCAGGCGAGCACTCGCCATGGAAATAACGATAAAAAAGACAGGCTAACAACGTCTCTTCTGTGGGAGAGGGTTTGTAGGGAAGAGAAAAGGGCATCCCCTCACTGAGCCACGATATCTATTTTGTATTCTGTCAAGGCAGGATAGGTGTTTTTAGCAGCTCCTGTCCAGATGTGGCAGCAGTACTCCATCCTTTCCTGACTGTGTTGGGTCTTTCCTAAATGTGTTTGGTACCATTCGGAATTTGATGAATGTCACTATACTCACGCAGATTATTGATACAGTATATGGTAAAAATTGCATTGGACACATAAATGCAGCAGTTCCTGGACACATGCTGGTTAATCAGTGTCTAAACGTTCGATTATTTTCACGGCCATGGCGGATGAAACTTCTATCCGGGACCAAGCAGAGAAACTTGAACGATTGTACATGTTAATAGAGATTGACTAACCTAATTTAGAGCCATTCTTAGGATCAGATTGCATAGAAAGAAGTCACAATTCTTTAAAGTGATAAAAGGATGTAGAGGCAAGACCTGTGAAACTATAGATAATCTATCAGAACATGCTAAATATAAATGGATCACTGGTTCTAGCTGCTCAAATATGCTCTTGAGAAATTGAGCTCGTTGCTGATTTAACCCGGGAAAATCTGCGGGAAAACGCGACAGACGAATTGTTACACAATATCATAGGAGGAATTAATGCGAACGAAAACGTCAATCTGTAGGACCTCTTCGAAATCAATACGGATATTGCACAAGAAACAACGAACATATCAGCGTTCTACTACTCTCACAAACGAAGTTTGAATTCAAAGTTGTTTGCATCAATCAAGAAGATAGAAATTTTCGACAGAAGGTAGGTATGGCCAAGCGCTCCTCTTTCAGAGAATTTTCGTGATCTTGAAGATTGAAATTTTCTACAGAAGGTAGGTATGGCCAAGCGCTCCTCTTTCAGAGAATTTTCGTGATCTTGAAGATTGAAAATTTTCAGCTGCATGATGTCATGCCATATAAATTGTCTACCCCCGATGTCTGTTTGAGGGAAAGGCGTCTAGGTTTCGGCGGACAAACCACAAATTGCCGAAGCAATCAGAAACAGTGAACACAAAATCGCAGCAATTTGCAGCGAACATTTCCATTCACAAACACGACGTTCTTCTTCATCGTCTGAAATGGATAAAAAGGGAGCAGCTACAGTTCGATTGCATGCAATTATGCCTCACTCAATTTTGAAAGCTATGAAACAGCGACTGTTGTTTGATGTTTCTGAGTCGATTAAGTATAACATAATTGTGAGCGTTAGAGGTTAAGTTGTCAGTTGAATGCAAACAAAGGAACATTATTTATATGATCATTCTTTTTTTTAGAAAATAATACGTATTGTCGAAAAAAAGCATATCAGCAGGCATTGGTCAATCTGACCATGAAATGACTAGAAGATATGATTTTCAAGCATAATGAGATTTTTAAGGAAGCAATCAGTGTGCCTGCTTTCAAAGCGACAATCGTTATTGGAGAAGACACGGATCTCGTTTTTTTACTGTTTCATACGAATTTTTTTACAAAAACTACAGTCTCTATCAGCACTGGCATGATGGACTCATACGCCAATAATATCACGTTTATAAAACGGGAGCTTAGTAAAGCTATTTGCTATGATGTATAGTTTCTGCGCGCCTTTACAGGATAGGACTCGAGGTCCACGATGGATAGATTGGAAGGAAGTCGAGTTTCAGCGAATTATCAAAACAGAAAAGTATAATAAAATCATACAAAGGGATTCCATCGAAAATAGTAAACTCAGTAATGTGCAAACCAAATGGCTCTAAGGCAATGATAGCACAATTAAATGAAGATCAGACGAACTCACTATCGTAGATGAGATATGATATACTTTACAATAAAACTGCAAGCACTGAATTGTTTGTCACGCGTAAACAATTCCCCTTAACTGTTCATGCAAATATATTTCCCTTTTCTGTTGACTGACTATCAAGTTATGTAGTGGATGGGATGCATTGATTATATGGGTTGGAGATGGAAATACAAGGGGACAAGCTTCCCAGTATTGGCCGAAAAAAGTCCTGCTCCAGAGGATATTATTCACAGAATGTACTGCCACTGCATGCAACTTGTATCCACAGCAGCCACGAGAAGCACATTATGACTCATGTGAATTAGAAGAGATAACTATAGAGATTGTATAGGTGTTCATTCGACATCACTTGCAACTATTCTATATGGAATATTGACCATGAAAACGTGGCATGAATAAATTATTTATTGGTTAATCATGAGAATTGACGCAGCCATGTTTTGAAAACGTAAGGAAAAGGACTAATAAGTTGGAAATGTTTAATATGACAATTGTAAATCAATACTCAAATAATTTTCCACATTCAGTTTGATATAAAGTAGACTCACGGCGAGGAAAATTATAAACAAACAAAAGTTTGCATTTGTGAGCCAGATGGTGTATTGGCCCGTCTAGTATGCATTCTGTTACACAGAATGAAATGTCATAAATACATTCATGAACTAAAAGATTACGGAAACTGTACGGAAACTGGTGAAATATAAAATGCAACAGTTATAAACTTACCTGATAGATGCCTATGATATTACGCAAATAGTTATGTACACAACGATTGAAAATGTATGTATAAAAATCTGGAACGCATGCCTACGCGAGTTATATATGGGTGAGCTGTAAGCGGTCTAGGCTCATTACTGTGGGGCCCGATTTCGAATCTCGCTAGATACAACGACGGAAAAACACTGTATAAAAACGTGGAATGCATGCAACATCAATAGGAGAGAGTGTAATAAGAGCTAATTTGATGAAGTCATTTAAAAGTCCAACACTTTCCCATTAAAAATTAGATGTGAACTTGAGAAGCATATAAGCAAATAAAACATCGATCAGTAGACAGATTAGGAATATATTATAAAGATTCATTGCATTTGAAAAATACACTTGAGGGCGTGGGATAAATTGTTAAAGAATTGTTAATATCATTACGTTGAAATCTTTGATAAGCTACAATTATATATATGTTGCTATCCTAAGTTCATGGATTCAATTAGGATCAAACAAATGGAAAATATAAAGTAACAAAATAATAGTAAAACTAGCTGAACCGGTGAGAAATTCCACAGGGGTCCCTTTCATATGTTATACCGTGATGTTGTCATTCTGTAGATGTTCAGTGTGAAATATTATTGGATCTTTTTTTGTTAAAACCGGAAACCTTTAATGTAAAAACCGGAAAGGTTTTTTTTTTCATCTAAACTAGCAAGTGCAATCAGATATAAGCGAAACTCGAACAAAAACTTAGAAAAAAATGCACGATAAAGGCATTTATAAAAAGAAGAGATTGCTCGAATGCCATTAGCTATAATCGAAACCAAAACAAAAAATTATGAAGAATGTTTGGTAAAATAATTTAACACAAGAAATAGGAGTCTATTAAAATAAAACGACTCTGATGTGAGCGTTATACGGAAAATAACACACGTTTTCGTATTAATATATATGTATATATATATATATATATATATATATATATACATATATATTTATATATACATATATATATATATATATATATATATATATATATATATAAATGTATGTGAGTGTCCGAGGGTACGTGTTTATATACATATATATATATATATATATATATATATATATATATATACATATATATACATATATATATACATACATACATATATATACACATATATACATATCTATAAATGTATGTATATATATATATATATACGTGCATATATATGTGTATATATGTATGTATATATATGTATGCATATACATACATACATATATATACACATATATATACACATATATATATACATGTATATATGCATACATGTATATATATGTATATCTATGTATATATTCTAGCAAGGAAACATGTGGTTTCCCGGAATTCAATGATGATCAACAAATGTTTCAAAGTTCTATATATTTATTTCCATACGTAATATGACCCCAAGGGAAGTTATACATTCATCCATGCAGTAACTTAGTCCAATATATATTTTTCTACATTGCACTCTAGATAACCTACTTTTTTAATGAAATTGTTTTATATAAACTTCTTTCAAGATGACGAAAAAAAAACTAATAAAAAATATACAGACCACGTCGGGCAAAGAAATACAAATAAACAAAAAACACTAACGTTTTCAAATGATATAAACTCCTTTACAGCTTAAATTACGAACGAGGTAATGCAAAAAAAGAAACAACAAAATAAATGCATGCTATCAACTTATCTACTGTAAAATTTCTCACGGCCCGTTGTTCTATCATTGTTATTAAGCAAGGATATGGAAAAATGTGTTTACAAATGATAGAGTAATCAAAAATATCGGTTCGATTAAGGATTATCGATAATAATCGAGGGTATTCTGAGAAAAATCCCCCAGACTTATACACTAAATTCTGGAAATTTAAAGGAAATCTGGCCAGATATTAACACACATGGTCATGCACAGACAGACTTGTCTATACAGAGATGGCCACACACAGACAAAGTTGCATATATATATATATATATATATATATATATATATATATATATGTATATATATATATGTGTGTTTGTGTGTCTTTTTATATATATATGGATATTTATATATATATATATATTTATATATATATATATATTTCTGTAGAAATATATTTTCTTATTATATATCAATCATTATATAATAAACTCAATGTGATTCCAGAACAATATATAGAATAAATAACAACAATTAATATTCTAAAATTCATGATGTTGACCATCTTATAGTTTATTCTTTTAAATCAGTTGGTTTATATAATTCTTGACAATATCTTATTTATTATATCAGTTAGTGAATCTGTTATACCCTTAATTCATCAGAACAAACAGCAACAGTCAATCAGTCAAAGGAATTAAAGTGTGATTTTACATGGTGAACATCCGAAAATTTATAGTGAAGCTGCAGTTAGCCTTATATATTTCCATTACACCATATTGAATTTTGATCAAAGTCATTAAACACAACTATCTGTACTAACAATTTAATTAATTTATGAATCTTCTCTCTCTCTCCCTCTCTCTCTCTCTATATATATATATATATATATAATTATATATATATATATATATATATTTATTTTTATATATATATATATATATATATATATATATATATATATATATATCGATAGATTTCCTTACTGTAAATCCAATGGAACTCGCTTAGTTGTTAAAAAGTGCTCAATGCAAGACAGAGCTAGTATTGTTTTTATAATAGACAGAATAATTATATATATATATATGTATATGTATATATAATTAATATGTAACATATTATATATATATGTAATATAATATATATACATGTATAATATATATACATATATATATATATGTACATCTATAATATATATGCATATATAATACAATATATATATACATAAATATATGCATATATATGTATATTTATAATATATATGCATATATAATACAATATATATATACATAAATATATGCATATATGCATATATATATATATATATATATATATATATATATATATATATATATATATATATATCAATATCACGTATATGTGTACAACATTTTTTAACAAAATCATCATCGTAAGTTTTCTACCGACAGCTCTGACATGGACAGAAACAAATCCAATAAAGCATCCAATATATGCACACCTTTTTTTTGTGATGTGTCGTTTAAATATTTTTTCTCTTCTTGTAATTTGTCAAGCCGTCCAGCTAAGCACAATAAACAAATCCAAGGAGAAAATCTGCTACGTACCGACTTTAAGTACAAAAAAAAATACTTAACAACTGTATTTCACTAGTAGAGTTATCATCCGTTTATTACTTTACACTATAACATTTTCTTACACAGTTTCTCCATTTTTTTCGGACGGAGGTTGAATGGATGCGTTTAATTTCTATTAGATAGATTCATCTCTCTAAGTCTCGTTGTGGGTCATTTTTCGCAATCTTAACTTAGCATTCATAATAGGGCTCTTAGATAATTTTTTCATATGGTTAACCTTAATCTTAAATATAATGCGCCGTGCATATATTTTAGTATTCGTTTCAATATTGCTTAATATCGTAGTAGAAATCAGACCATGCTCGTATGAATGTTATAAAAGCAGGAACAAAATAGAACCAGTTGACAAGGAGTTGTGTTGCATGAAAATGATCGTTTAATCGATGCTAATTTTGTAAATGAAATAAAAATATGTATAAATCACAAATACAACGGAAAATATAATGATTAGTTTGCTTCACTTTACAATGATTAAGACTGATGTAAAATTCCAGCCAGAGTAGCAGAGTAGTTTACCAGAAAAGTTAGCTTGAATCCCAGCAAGACACACAGACGGGTAGAAAGATATATATATATATATATATATATATATATATATATATATATATATATATATATATATATATATATATATATATAGTTATATATATATGTATATATATGTATATATATATGTATATATATATATAGTTATATATATGTATATATATGTATATATATATATATACAATCATCAGCACATTCAGTAAGTATATATACATATATATATATATATATATATATATATATATATATATATATATATATATATACAGGGTGTTCCAAAAGTCTTGGTACATTTCAAGTCCTCATATCTGCTTAATGTGCTGAAGACTTTTGGAACACCCTATATATATATATATATATATATATATATATATATATATATATATATATATATATATATGTATATATATATATATATATATATATATATAAATTAATTTTAATTAGAAAATCAGATAACTTCCTTCTTAAATGAATACGCGACACTTCTATATGGTTATCATAATACATATTTCGTTATAAGCAAACATACCCCCCGGGCGTATCCCGATTATTAATACGAATATTTTTCTTTATTCTTATTTGATTTTTGTTAATTATTGTATTGAACAACAATAGTTCTTACTTAAAGTGAACAATGAATAAAATTATTATTTCATTAATTAGAAATATTTTAGATAGACGAGTGTAATCTTTACTGTCCCAGATGAGCCATGTCTGAAGATAGCTGTTTCAATCCTGCCCAAAGCAGGCCAGAGGTTTGTTGAATCAAAAGTGGTGGAAGGCAGTAATTGTTGAGGATGAAGTTAAGAGATTCCGTGCTCCTATCGCGTCGCGGTTTAACAGCTGACGAACGCTAGAGAAATATTTGTACAGAATTCTGTGAAATAACAACTAGAAGTGGATGATAATAGTCCACAAAAAAATAAATGGCTAAATAAATTTAATTATGACAAAAATCGAAGCCAAAATATTACTCAATTGTATCATTCGGTACTATATAAGCTGAACCAATACGTACACACAACTTAAAACATAACAGTGTCTAATGTAAAAGTGTATATTGCGTACAAGAGCAACTTAAGTCGACTTCCGGCTGCCATTTTTTTTTCAATTTTGAAGGTGCACCACCTATTTTACTGAATAAAAACAAATGGAATATGTCCAATATTCCTGGATCCCTCATGTACTAAGTTACACGTCTGTGCACGAAACCCGACCGAGTTATTGGATAGAGACCGTTCCGCACACGTGCGGACAGACAATACCACTTTTATATCTAAAGATCGCGATGGATACATAATAACTGACTTTAAATCAGTTTTATTCTTTCGACTTTTGGAACTATTAATTCTTACTCTGATGTTTGCGTAAGCGTGTTCCCCTTATGCCTGTAGTTTAAATAATTAATATTTATTGATGAAAGTGTTTTTCTATACCCGTAGGTTTTTTCTTTTTGAATTATAAGCGTTCAAACAAAGCGTAAGGCAATAATCCACGTTCTTCTCTTAAATACTGTATGACGTTTTCCTTTGACAGCATGTAGGATCAATACGTTCTCAGACTCTTTATAAGTGGGATTTTGAATACCGAAGTGAAGAGATTAGTTTATACCTGACTGATTTGGAATTAGTTAGCATTTGTTTTAACGATGATTCCTCATACTTTAATCACTAATGCATCTAGTTTATATATATATATATATATATATATATATATATATATATCCATATTTATATATACATAAGAGCAAATAGTTAATAAAAAATGTTAAAAACACTTTGTAAAAGAGTTAAAAACATATTTAATCTGAAAAAGGAAACACTTAATAAGTGGATAGTGCTTAATCCGCGAAGTTTCGAAGACATACTTTTCTTCTCACAGAGGGTAGGAATTAGCAAGATGCTGGATCGCATTTTACATACAAATGTATTTGATGAAACTGCAAGTAAGTCAAAGATGTTACTTGATAATCAAAAGTGAAGCAGAGGGAACATGGTGAAGAAAAAGGTGATTTCACGTGAATGGACAGCCAGGTGAAAGGAGAAGCATCCAAGGATGGTAAAATCCAAAAATGTAATCCAAGAAAGTTAATTTAATTTTCCATTCGCACAAGTAAAGTCCAAGGAAATCGCGTACTTTGAAGATGGTCAAAATAATCAAATAGGAGTTTTATTCACACCCACACACACACACACACACACACACACACACACACACACACACACACATATCTATCTATCTATCTATATATATATATAAATATATATATATATATATATATGATGACATTTTGATTTTTGAAAAGATAAATAGAAGTATTGAATACTAAGCCCTTTCCTCATGGCAATGAGTAAGGCTATGACAACAGCATATTCTCTTCGTTGGTTTTACTCTCGAGTATATATCCGACGCAGTTTTTCATAGTTAATCATCCGAGAGCCACATCACTCTGTATAAAAGCGTTAACGGACGTACACTCGAGAGTCCAAACAATTAAAACAATATTCTGTTGTTTCGCCCTAATAATAAGGTTCTATAGTACAGCATCATAGATACAGAACCATCCGTAATCTGTATATGTACTAATAAGTATATAAAAGGTTATACGTCTATCCGACTGTCTCCATATATTCAAACTCTCTCTACCGATACTAAATGTCGCAGAACAGCGCTAGGGGACTCAAATTGTTGCAGTTTGTACGGGCCGTTCTTTTATGGGTCTTTTAGCTGGTTAAAATATTTTTAAGGGATCAAAAATTGGTCAAATTGAAAAGAAATCGTAATACATTTTGTATATTGATCTTAGATTATTTTTAATTTTGTTATATCGTAGATTTTATGAATAACAAGTCATTACTGGGGTTGTACAGAAAGGGTTTATTTAGGTAAAAAGGTACACACATTTCTAAGCGTCCATTGACAGCTTAGTACTAAATTCTGTCTCCCACGTGAGGAGAGTTTGCTTATCATTTTATAGACATAAGAGTCCCTTCATTTGAGGGGGTGTTGGATCAGTCCATTATATCAAATTTTTAATCTGATCCTATGTGTGACTCGTTGGTTCAGTGGCAACGTCAATAGCTTTGAATGCTACAGTTTCGATTTCGATGCGAGCTGATAGCATATAAATACTTATTATTATTATTATTATTATTATTATTATTATTATTATTATTATTTTTTTTTTACATTTGAAATCACGACTGTATGATATATATAAAATCGGGACAAATCAAAATATAATATTCAATCGTATTTTACGCGCAGGCAAATTCCCCTCTACAGTAGTGTTTAATAGTATTTTCGTCACACAGTCACGATAATATCACATATAATTTTGTTTAGTTTCTTTTAAAATAGATTTTCCTTTTATATTTTTTTTTATTTTAATTAATAACACTATCGTTTAATATGTATGTTTCTATTGTTTTTACATAAACGTCACCACGTATCAAGGCAGATAGGCCACTCAAGGATAAGGGTTAAAGAGTGTAGAGTAGTCAAAAGGACAATATAGTAATCGATAGTAATGGAAGTTCGGTAAATTTGTTAATTTAAGTGGAACGGCTCATCAGAAATTTGTTCACGTTGGACTTGAAGACAACCATATTATAGAAAGCTGGAAAGCAGGAAAACGGAAGACAATTCCACAGGCGTGCCGTTCTAAGAAAGAAGCTTTGATCATGGAATCTATGTTTAGGTTTAGGCACAGATAAGGAGTGGGGAAAATTATTGATAATGTTTTCAGTTAGTCTTGTGTTTCTTGTGAAGGTTTGGCGAGGGGGGGACCATAGATTGAAGCTCAGTCGAACACTTTCCATGAAAATAACGATAAAGCAGAGACAAACTCGCAACATCTCTTCTGCGAGACAGAGGTTTCAGCGAAGAGAAAAGGGCATCTCCCACCAGGCCACGAAGTCTATTTTGAACCCTATCAAGGCAGGACAAGTATTTTCTAGCAGCTCCTGCCCATATGTGGCAACAGTACTCCATCCTTGGACGTACCTGTTACTTATATAGATAGAGAATAGCATCAGCAATGAGATATCTACTGGATCGATAGAAGGATCCTACCATTTTTCCAGCGGCCTTGGCAACAGATTTGATGTACGTGTCCAATTTAAGGTCAGGAGTAAAGGTCAAGCCCAGAAGCCTGTCAAAACTTGAGGCATCCCCAAGACGAGAGCCATTCATTTTAATTGATGCCAGATGGGGATCAGAACGTTGATGATGTAAAGATAGAAGCTTGGTTTTAGATGCATTAAAAGTAACCATCCACTCCTTTCCCCATTGTACAACGTGATCAAGACCAGAGGAGGGAGAATCGGAGAGAACTTGGTCGTTTACTGTCTTAGATGTGCTACCATAGATGGTAGTGTCATCAGCAAATTTTAAATTCAGTCTCAATTGTTGTTAATAATATCTATTATCTGTCTGTCACGTTCGCGTTAAATAACAGTTAGTTCACTCAAAGCATATCTAAAATAGACGCAACATCAGATGCTTCCTACGTTTAAGCTATTCCTGCATGGAGAATATATTCTTTTCTTTTTTTTTTGTCTTTTTTTATTTTTTGTAATTGGATTAATTCCGTTGTCCCGAAATTTGGCAAACTCAAAAAGACTGAATATTTTTCCTAGTTTCGTTGCGGCTGCTTCTTCAACGGAACCGAGCCATTTATTTTGGATCTCGGCTTAATTGCCGTTTCGTATTTGACGAGAATAACAGGTCTCTTGTGTAATATTTCTTTTCCGCTCTCTCTGTCTATCCTCCTCTATTAACGTCTTACTCTTTCTCATCTTCTCGCACGACCTCTTTTCTCTATATTCTATATTGGAAAAGAAGGTCCAGCCACGTTTAGAACAGGCTGGTCTTTATTATATCATGACATCGTTGTAATGCGCAGTCTTTCAGGATTTTTTTTCTTCTTTTATACTTGTTGTCTCTATTCTTTTTCTTGTAATTCCATTCTTTATACTTTTTATTCCCAGCAAGTGTTCTGTTTTCGCCAATGTGATGAGGGATATCTCTGTTTTATCTGTTTTAGGATGCCATAAATACGGCGGTTTCTTTTTTTCTTGGTTATAAATGGAGTTCTGTTTTCATCCAAGCAAACAAAAAGCTAAATATACGACGAACCCAAAATTGACCAGGTTCCGAAGATGTTATTAAAAAAAAAATACGTCTCAATAAAATAAAATTTTACTCGCAATGAAACTTATGGGTAACCCTATCACCCAGAATAAAACGCACAAATATATATAGATAACTGTTGTAAGAACGGCACATATTTACTCGCAGAAAAAAACTACTTTATTTTATAAAAACGGTGGTTTGCTAGTAAAAATAAAAACCGGTTAACATGCATTAATTGATGCAGAAACAAAGTTGATCATTGCAGAAGAGATTCTCCATGGAATATATATATATATATATATATATATATATATATATATATATATATATATATATATATATATACATATATATGTGTGTGTGTATTAATAAATTAATTTATCGATATATATATATATACATATACATATGTATATATACATATATATATATATATATATAATCACAGCAAAAAATGTATGAGCTAACAAGAGCTACGACAGTCCACAAACCGGAAATCTAATGTAATATATATATATATATATATATATATATATATATATATATATATATATATATATATATATATATATATACATAGAAATAAATTAATTAATTATATATATATAAATATATATATCTACATATATGCATATATATATGTATATATGTAAATATATCTATATATATATATATATATATATATATATATATATATATATATATATATATATATATATATATGCATATAGTATAATTATTAAAATGGATAAAATCCGTCGATATGAAATTTAAGACAGACGCAGAAAGACATCGATGCACGACGTTTTGCCCCTCCCATTTAAGCTTTCTAAAGAATGATGGTCAATGATGAGATGGTCGAATGTTGAGATATATATATTAATAGAAGGCCGTCTTTATATTAAGTAACCAATTATATGCATATTTATATAACTTAGGACTGTTGTAAAACATATAAATGAAATCAAAAGAAGAGTATTATCTAAATTGTTTTGATTCATAATAAGAGTATAATCAAAATTGTTTTCATTCATAATAAGAGTATTATTTTAATTGTTTTCATTCATAATATGAGTATTATCTAAATTGTTTTGATTCATAATAAGAGTGTTATCTAAATTATTTCATTCATAATAAGAGTATTATCTAAATTGTTTTCGTTCATAATATGAGTATTATCTAAATTGTTTTCATTCATAATAAGAGTATAATCAAAATTGTTTTCATTCATAATAAGAGTATTATTTTAATTGTTTTCATTCATATAAGTATTATAAAAATTGTTTTCATTCATAATAAGAGTATTATCTAAATTGTTCGCATTTATAATAAGAGTAACATCTAAATTGTTCTCATTCATTATACGAGTATTATCTAAATTGTTTTCATTCATAATATGAGTATTATCTATATTATTTTCATTAATAAGAAGAGTATTATCTAATTCATGATATGAGTATTATCTATTTTCATTCATAAGAAGAGTATTATCTAATTCATAATATGAGTATTATCTAATTCATAATATGAGTATTATCTGATTGATAATAGGAGTATTATCTAAATTGTTTTCATTACTAATAACGGTATTATCCACATTGTTTTCATTCATAATATGAGTAGTATCTAAATTGTTTTCATTCGTAATACAGTATTATCTAAGTTGTTTTCATTCATAATAAGAGTACTATCTAAATGTTTTTATTCATAATAAAAGTATTATCTAAATTGTTTCCATTACATAACATGAGTATTTATCAAAATTGTTTTCAGTCATAATATCAGTATAATCAAAATTATTTTCATTCATATAAAGAGTATTTATCTTAATTTTTTAAATTCATATTAATAGTATTATCTAAATTGTTTTCATTCATTATATGCGTATTATCTAAATAGTTTGGATTCATAATAAGAGTATTATCTAAATTATTTTCCATTCATAATGATTTTTGACAGATAGGGAGAACTATGAAGAAACCTTTTTTGCTTAATAGTACTAGTTGATAGGCAAAATAGATCCAAATACATAAAGGGAAACGACGTGTTGATTTATTTTCTAGGCGTTTTATGAGTCGCATTATTAAAGTCGGAATAACGATCACTCTCTATAATGTGACAGAAAATAGATTTACCGTATTATTTGGTTTCACATTTCTTTTGTGTGTTGCGTTTCTCCTATGTATATTTTGCCACAATCAAGGCAGGGTACGAAGTATACTCCGGCTTTGATTATTTTGCAACCATCACCAATTTTTTTATGTGCATATACATCTTTAACTTAGGTAAATAATGCCCCTTCTTAGTATATAAAGCCCTTAACATTCGACCTGCTCGTAATTGATGATCACTCTTTAGAAAGTCTGCATAAAACGGACGAAACTTCGATCTTCTTTTAATCTGCGTGGGATTTTTAAATTATATATATGTATGTATGTATATATATATATATATATATATATGTGTGTGTGTGTATGAGAAGAAAAATATTAATTCTGAATTATCAATCAGTCTCAAAAGGAAAAACCAACACTATCAACTTGAGCGTGTGATCATGTTGTAAATGATGTTCATTTTATTAAAAGTAATAATTATTGCCAATTATTGACAGAATGTTTCGTCTTGGAGCATAATTTCATCAACAACCCAAAAATAAAGGGGAATTAAAGCCTCCAAAATAAAAATTGCATTTTTGTCGTAAGTAAGGCGGATGTTGTATATTGATCTCCATAAGTTGTTTTTTTTTATGTTCAGTCAGTATGCCTTACGGCATGCTGCTGTATTGGTTTAAATACATATATATATATATATATATATATATATATATATATATATATATATATATATATATATATATATATATTGCTCCGATTTCAAAAGTAAAATAATACTTTGGTTAGGATCAGCTTAAATCGAAACCAAAATATTCAGCCCTTTAACCGCGTCCCCTAACGTTTAAATAACCCGACAAATAGATGGGAAAAGGAAGAAATCAGCACGTTTTAGATCTGACTAGTTGAGAGACCGGCGCATAATAGAATATAATGAAGTCATGCAGATTAAGTTTGTATTATTATACAATCAAATCATAATATTATTATATATTTCAAGTAATAATTTGCCCGGTGGAATAAGTTGCAAAACAAAAAAAAAGAATACTCTACTACTAAGTAATATCTCCAGATTAAAATTAATTAGTTAAGATAGGTTTGCGACTACAATCATTCATAAAATAGATCCGCATGGAGACGGTCGATATAAACAATGTGACAATGCTGCTAACACTTCAAAAGAAGTTAGTAGATTTGTTAATGTCTTCACTGTTCTGAATAAAAAATATCTCAATTTGAAAGATGTTTGAAATGATGGCTGCATTTGCTCAGTGTCGACGAAAAACAAGAACTATTTAAATTGTTATTTAAAACTGCTTCAATGCAACGTAAAAATCAGCGACACTGCCAATGAAGAAAACCTTAATCAGTCACATTTGTATCCAAGTAAGAAAACAGTATTAGTTTTATGTCTGCATTTTATGATGCTAAGCATATCTTTCTTTAATCAATTCACACAGAACTGGAAATCTATATACTTAAAGAGTAATGTTCTTTCTCTTTTACATTGCTATTAAAGTTCTACTTTTCTCCGATTTTAAAAAAATATGAAAACAAACTGCTTAATATACTCAATCATGAAGATGCAATTTTACGCATTGAAAAATACTTTAATTTAATCCATAAATACGTTAAAAAATCTAACTTTAACTTACCTTTTTTCTCCCGACACTTTTATTTAAATCATTAGACTTATAACGAACATGACTTTTTTCAATTCAATAGCAATTTCTACAAACAAAATTTCGATCTTCATATGGGTAACCCTCTCAATGAAGTGTTAGTCATCCTTTTCTTAGAATTCCTAGATCTGGTCCTTTCAAATTTAAATAACCTCCAAGCCCAGACTATTTTAGATACATTGACGACATTTTAATTTTTCTTTCTATACGCACATGGATAATGTTAAAGCCAAATTAGACTCCGTCGAACCCTCCATAAGTTCACCTATGAAACAGAAAGCAAGCACTCATTACCTTTTCTAGAAAAAATTATAAAACCCAATAATAAATTATCCTCCAGAGTTCACCGCAAACTACACGCAAAAATGATTACATTCATTTCCATTCACACCATAATAGCAAAATAAAAACAAGTTTGATAAATGGTGACTCCTTTCGCGCATTTGGAATTTGCAGTCCAGATTATCAGGATGAAGTATTCAAATACCTCACAAACACTTTAAACATCTTGTAATATGCGACATATTTCATATTGAATGCGAAGCGAAATGCCACACAAATATTTTCCAGTAGAAATAATAAAAGAATCATATACACCAGATCTTTCTTTCATAAACAAACACCGTTCTTTTACCTACACACACCAACAATATAATAATTTGGAACACACAAAGCAAACTAAGAATTCCAACCACGCAAACCACATAAAAAACTAAATAAATATTAAAAATAACAAAACATGTCCAAAACAAACCAGTTTCCAATCGAGGCATATAAACTATTCCTTGACCAAATTTCTATCATATATACCTTGGTGAAAACCCAGCGTAAGTTAGAAACAAAGACAGAGTGAACATAAAAGAGATATAAAAAACAGCAATTCTCTAAGTGCATTAGTATCTCGTTCTATTGCAGCATAATAGCACATTGACTTTAAACAAGCAAAAATAGTTAAATTTATTTCGAATAAACCGCGCCGGAGACTTCTTGAATCAGCGCCTATCGCAAATTCCAGCACAATAATATTAGGTGCAGGTTTCTGTAATGTAGAACCATTATTAAGTAAACGTTTATTAATAGAATATAATTTAATTGCAGACGCCGGTTAATCTTCTCACACCATAGAAACACCTCTGTAATAATTAATACATATAATCTCACTCAATAAATTACATAACCAAAACACACTCATTTTATTTCTGTTGCAACCTATATTTGAATGTTAGCTTACATCTACTTTCCAGAAAGAAAATTAACTGCGTTCCTATCTTTTCAAAATATATTAATGACTGTATGACGTTATTAAACATCTCCCTCTCTTAGGCAACGCAAACCCCCCTCCTTTTTTTTTTTGAATTTCCAACGTCGTTTTCCGTTTCTTAAATAGAACAGCGGCACACTTTGCACATGAAACATTTTTAAATATTTGTACAGGTTTTCTTGTTTCTTAATCTCATTCATCCAGAGGACGTCTCGTAATAAGTACGAAACGTTTATGAAAACATAACTCAGTTTGTTTCACTTTATTTCTTTTGTAGGAATACTATTTCCATTATTTTCATCATATATATATATATATATATATATATATATATATATATATATATATATATATATATATATAAATATGTTGGATGTGATAACTAATGGATACACATATGCGAACATGTTTCAGTGACCACCCTGCCAGGGAAAATCACCTCATCAGGCCAAGAATATCCACGGGATATCCACGTGGATATTCTTGGCCAGATGAGGTGATTTTCCCTGTCAGGGTGGTCACTGAAACATGTTCGCATATGTGTATCCATTAGTTATCACATCCAACATATTTATATTGCTCTGTCTAAACATTGAGCACTCTTTGGTTGACACATTTTGGTTTTGTTTAAATAATACTACCAATAATATAATACAATACATATATATATATATATATATATATATATATATAAGTAGGTGTTTAATTGTTATAGTAAATAATTATATATATAAATACATATATCAATATATATACATATAAATATATATATATATATGTATATATATATATATATATATATATATATATATATATATATATATATCAACACGCTATCTTATTAATATATACTAAAACCCCATGAGTAACAGAAAAAATATTATGTTCAACATTTCTTACAGATTCGCGCAAACACGATAAACTATTTATCATTTTGTTTATATAAATACAACTGTATAGAATTTCCTATGCAGGTTTTTAGTTGCCTTGCTTTCAGTAAGTCAAAGGTTAATACCTGAGTATTATAAGGATTCCTCAAGATTCCAAGTTTCAGTAGAGATAAATGCATAATAATTGAGACGACCTTGTACCCTCCTCATAATAATGCATTATCAGGAAGGTGTATGGATTACCTAAGGCAATTTTCCATTGTTACAGACACGAGGACGAATAGAGATTATTATCGAAAGTAAGCAAGACAAGGCCAATACTTATTTCCAAACCATCATCAGTCAAAACTTAGAAATTGCTATGCAGAGGAAATAACACATATCACATTAAGTAATATATTAGGGAGACTATATAGTAGTCTTTTCTAGATTTCTATTGAATACAAGTCTATCGAGATTTCCATCCCTGCAAATTGTTTGCTATAACATTTGCAAATAATTTTGAGATACCCCACTAGCTAGTTAATATTGGAACGTTGCAAGCGAAAGAGAGAGAGAGAGAGAGAGAGAGAGAGAGAGAGAGAGAGAAAAATGATTCGTGAACTAAAATATCAGGTAAAACATAGCGTAAAGTCATCTAAGAAGATATATTTTTAGGGTTCCATGTATATTAACAGAAAAAAAATTACAGCGAGCAACGAGCAGTCTTAATAGTTGAAACTTATTTATTTGTCGACAGTGAGTTATATAGTAACACAATTTTCTTATTTATAATTTATTTTATTAAACCTGAAATTTAGTAAATGATCTAAATCTCATTGTATAAATATATTAGTGGAAAATGCCGTGTTATTTTTTTTAATTTCTTAAAATTTTAACACAAAAAAAAATAATTACATGAGAATATATTATGGTGTGACTTACAAATAAATAGAAATTTGGAGTCAGTATGTCGAAATATTTTTTAAACATTTTATATTTTTAATAGATTTCGTTTATATAGGCACAAATGCATAAGCTTACGCAGTAAGTAAAACCTATTCAGTTTTCTTGGTATTATTGTTGTTTAACCATATAATTTTAACTCTCTGCATTTATTTATTCAGACTATTTTATATAATACTTTTCTTATATTTGTTTTTATTAATAATTTTTCTCCGTTATTACTTAATATTATGATCATTCATTATTACTATTTAATGTTATTTATTATTGGAATGCTATTTAATATTGCAAATATTTATTCATATTATTATTTATTTACTGCGAGCTCTTTAATATGTAACCATCAGTGATTACTTGCTGACAGCAATAGTTCGTGTTTTTTAGTGTCTTGTTGACAACAAGTCACTCCAAACTACTAGAACTGTCAATAACTTTCCCCGCTCTTTATCTGTGCCTAGATCAAAACGTTGGTTCCATGGGCAGGGCTTCTTTCTTGGAAGTGAGCGTCCGTAGAAGGCTGCTACGTTTGCCTGTTTCCCACCTGACTACAACTTGGATGTCTTCAAGTCAAACATTAAAAAATTCCTGATGAAACGTCGCCTTGGGTAAGACACTTTATCAAATCTCCAATGTAAGCGATTACTATGATACTATCCCATTGATTGCTGTACACGCAATAACCTTTATCCCCGAGTTGATTCAGGGCCTTGATAATTGGTTACCTCCATATAAAAACATCTCTATCTCTATCCACGACCTCCCCAAATTGATTTTCCTTAACGCTACATCGCTTGTTCTTTTTAATATCTTACCATTGGTCTTAACTGAGATTATGGTAGCAATTACCCTCCCTAAGTCTCACTTCTCAAAGAACTTTTGCGGTGAGAGTCTGGATACTTCTTTCTTCTCTCGATTTTTTTTTAATACTTGACCTCTATCGATTCGCTGTGATGCCAGTTTGTGCTAACACTACAATTATTTTTCAAAAAATGTAATATTTATGTTTTTTTTTTGTTTTTTAGTCTGTTTTTTTTTCTCTAGACGTTATTACTGCTAAGTCATGAGTGTTGCTTTCCACCTGTCGCAGGTTTTCTGAAACATTTAAATCGGTTTCATGATTTTTAATCTTTCCTTGTTTACTCCTGATTCCGATTTTATTTATTGTTTTGAAGTTTCGCGAAATTGTTCAAAGTACGCATACGATTTCTGGTTTTTATCTTTACATTTTTTGTCTTTTAATTTACATTTCTTTGCACAGTTCCTTGGATTTATTTCTCATCTTTTCTTTGATGTTCATTTTCTGGAAATCAAAATCAACAACCTTGCAGAATATTACCTAATTCTTTATTACAATCGTAAGTGTCTTTGATTCGATGATGTAATATACTATTTAGATATCCATATTCCATGTTTGTTTTTAATTATTTACTGTTTCACGTACCAGTTTAGTTTATTTATCTTAGTATTTAAAACCTTTTTTCTTGCAGAGTCACAAGCCTACTGGCTTATTCTGATGATTGTGTCGATTCTTATATTCGTGGTACTTGGTTACTGCATTTACTTATGTATTTTTTTGTTTTCCCTTTGTCCGCAGAGTCTGCATTTACTGTTGTCTTGTTTTTTTTTTTCTTCTATTTTTGCCTTCATAAAGTTTTGGGCTAAGTTCTGTATCTAGTACACATATTACTAGTTATTAAGCCCCCCCCTCTCTCTCTCCCTTTCTCTCCCTCGCTCTCTCTCTCTCCCTCTCTCCTGGTCGTATATAGTTTTTTTCGTGAGTCTCATCTGTTCGGATTTTGGCATCGTCAGTGTAGCTTTTTCTCGTCCCATTTTGCTTTTATTTTTGTTAAATTGTTCTCTTTCCGACATGGTGAGTTTATTTTTATCAGGGTCAATATCCGTCTTTTTTACGTTATGTATTTTCTAATTCATTTGTTCTCGTTTACACAGGCCTCTGTACTAATTAATCCTCTTCCTCCAGAGTTTGTATTGACGGTCTTCGTACAACAAATCGCCCTCTTCGGGCATATGCGCAGCAACAGTAAATCGCTGGAAAAAATAGCATTGGAAATATAAATGGCACGTAAAAGAAAAGAAAATTTGGTACACAAAATGCAACTTGTTTTAATAGTACCACTTACATTTTGCAATACTTAACTCTTGTTAACAAAATATTGGAGGTTAATTTTCTTTGTGAATATAAATATAGCACATGTTTTTATTACATTATATATTAGATTAATAAAACATATGTTTTTATTTCATTATATATTTGATTACCTATAGTATGAGTATCGAAATGGAAATGCATAAGACATTAATGGGAGAGGTTCGAGAATGCTATTTACATGGCAACATTATTCTTCTGCCATGAAAAAGACAGTCAGCAGTGCTAACATCGTCATGCAATAGGCAACATTATTAAAAGGAAGGTGCAATAAGATATAAGTAGAAACACGGTGTGTCTTAACAAACTACCGCATAACAAGACGCATTGATTACCTCGTTTATAATTTGAAACAGTGTCTTTCAAATAAATATAAACACAGTAAAATTATATAAATATAAGAATTTCAATATGAAATTTATTTTATTAATATTCAGAAAATACGAAGTAATCTGTCCCATGTTTTTTACCGATCCAATTGACCAGAATAGGTGCTAATTGCACTTTTATATTGAAATGAACATATGCATTCGTTTCCTAAACGCGTGTTTTTATTGCACTTATTGACGGCGTTAGACTCTAAGTAATCCGAGATTCAGAATGTTTTTCCTAGAAATTCGGGTGTTTATTCGAAAAAATACATTCTGGAGAAAAAAGTTGCTGGTTTTAAAGTGTGCTCAATTCTTTTACATGTTTCTCATTGGGCAAACCGCCATTGACAAAGTAAGTAAATGAGTGACATACTAAATTTCGGGGCATTAAAGGACATTTATTAAAATGATAACAAACGTTAACATAGTTCTTCAGGTTTTGTTAGTAATAATAAAGGGGGCGTTATATTAAGAAAGACCCTTAATTTCATTTCATGATTTTTAATCTTGAACATGAGAAATGTTTGCAAGATTTTAGTAGCGGGGTTCACAGGTGAATTAGGAAACGAATTAATTACTAGATTAAATTGAGTAATCCGGTATGAAAAGACCATAGTAGCAGTTTTCACCGACCAACTTCACGAAAAATATGTTCATTCACAAAATTTCATTCAAGAAATGCAATATTTAAAGCAGCTGTATGTTTCACCTGCTGATATGACCGTTTCGATCCTTTGACCTACAAGGTTTACCACCAGAACCTCAGTATATATATATATATATATATATATATATATATATATATATATATATATATATATATATATATATGTATATATCATATATATATATCATATATATATCATATATACATATATCATATATATATAGTTTCCTTCTATCTTGACAGACGATGGATACGCGCGCTAAGGGTGCCTGGGCGTGGAATTTCCGTGGCAATATTTACGAAATCTCAAACCACACATATCCTGAGTCAACATAGTTGAATTCCAGTGACAAGTGGAGGTTCAGAACGACGGAAAACAATGCCGAGATAAGCAGAATGCACATAAAATTCCCAACCTAACTTCTGATAGCCAGGTTCAACGTTACTTAACTTCGGTTATCTTACAAGAACTGATGTGTCAACGTGATTATGCCGTATATATATGTATATGTATATATATATATATATATATATATATATATATATATATATATAAATAAAGGATTACTTCATTTAATCACATAAATTAATACACGAAAGTATAAATTTATGCGTAAACATTAAGTATTTACTTCAACAGTGTCCAATACCTAGATAGAGCTAGCTAATAACTTATAACAATATATATGCCGATTAAGGTACACAAAATATTCCGTGTTTCATCCACGCAAGGATTAGTCAGGCTATGGCATAAGCCTGACGAGTCCTGGCGTGGATGAAACGCGGAATATTCTGTATAGCTTAATTGCCAAATATATTTTTAACTTACTCTCTCTCTCTCTCTCTTTATATATATATATATATATATATATATATATATATATATATATATATATGTGTGTGTGTGTGTGGGTGTGTGTGTGTGGGTGTGTGTATGTATGTATGTGTGTATGCGTGTTTATGCATATATTTATACATGTTATGCCAATACGTATAGTAATATGTATGCGTTATGTATGTGTAAGTACAGGCTGCCTTCAATAATTTTCCGGGTGTCTTTCCCTATAAGCACATTTATTGATAAAACGTACATACAGCACTAATGTCCTTGGAATAAATCTACTCTGGCTTCAATACACCTGTTGTACTCTTCCAACAACTTTTCAGAGATCCCATGAAATCCTCTTGTGTGAGCGCTTCGTCACACACTAATTCACCTCCTCAATTGTCTCGTAAACACAGCTTCTAATGTGTTCCTTGAAGTTAGGAAATTACTACGTCACAGCTAAAAGCTCCTGAATAAAGGGAGGGTGAGGATCTGTCTCGATTCCCACCTTGGTAAATTATTCTGTGACAAGGATGAAAGTGTGGACTGGTTCATTGTCCTGGTGGAAATGCCAATGGCCCGATTTGAAAAAAATGTGGCTTTTCCTGACGAGATCTGTTCGTGAACTTCTTTAAATCCTCAACACAATATTTAGCTTTTACTGCCTGTAAAGGCGAAACACTGCATGTAGACCATGTCCATGCTGTCAAAAAAATGGATCATCATAAGTTTCTTGGAGAGGTTGCTTTTTCTAGCTTAATTGTGTCTGAGAGAGTCAGAATGCTTCCACTGGGAATGCTGGTCATGATTTTGTACATATATACACATCTACTGGAACGTTTTATATTTATCAAAGTAATGCAAGAAGGGCTTATTTTTCTTTATCGCAAACACCCCTTCAAAGGTTATTCTTATAAACAAAATAATAGGAATGTAGTAGAAATACTTTAAACAACATTACCATAGTGAAGAAATAGGTTTGCCATGCCTCAGCTGCCAGCGCATAGTAACCTGGAGAAGACATAAGATGTATGACATATCTTATGGAGAAGGACGTGGTATGCTGCGTGAAGTCGTACCGTTATTGAACTTAAAAGGGGCAAAACTTAAATAAAAAGGCAGGATTTTTATTCATGCTTAATATGTAACGCTCTTGTCAGTAAAACTGCACAAACGTATTAAACAAAACTAATAAAAATCGCTCTCTTTTGCGAAGAGTTCCGAATATATGAGACATAATTCTAAAAAACATACGTCAAAATGATACTACATATACGCTCTATTATTCATTTTACCAATGTTTCTGTACAAATAGATGATATATAGTATATGACAGTGGCCACATGTATCATTTTTTCTATCTAATTATTTTCAACAGTAACTTTTTTTTTTTTTAAATATACTAGGGCCCTGTCGGTGGGGCATTAGAATATGCCGACTGTCCCCCTGCAGAGGGTAAAAGTCCCTCAATGGGGGTCCTGGATATGACCTTAAACTATATCCAGTGGTGAGGCCCCAGCTGGTGGGCTTTGGGGAGTGTGGAGCCACCCTGTAATTACCATTGCTCCCAGGTCCACTCTGACCCGGAGTGGTAGTACCTGTTAGGGTCCCAACTATGGGTTAAATAGAAACCAACGTGAAAACAACAAATATATTCTATTAAAAATTTTTTTCTTCAAAATCTTTGGATTCGGCATTAAATAACCCGAAAAGGGTTGATATGCCGTAAAACAAAAACAACCAAAATTAAATATACTAGACAATATGAAGCATGTCGGAGGTTATACACCAGTTTTCTATTCATAGTTTGATGATCCAAATTGATATTCTGCTGCTAACTATAAGTTCTTTCGAAGCCATGGCATATCTAAAAATAAAATAAAGTATCTACTTAACTTTCTCCAGTATATTCCAGAAATATATACGAATAAGTTTTTTTCTCATGACGAGCAACACAGGTGGGAAAATAAATGTAATAAATAAGATAGAGCGACAGTAAAGCAGTAAAGTAGAAAACAAGGATGAAGCAAGCAAGTTACTTGAAGAGGAAACGCAAGTACTTGCAGAGTAGCGGTGAGTAAAGAACGACTTTTAATGGTGATGGACTTCTAGAAAGTGAACGATATGATAACTCTTTGTAGGATTGAAATAGAATTTGCCTGATCTTCTCCATCTTTCATTTATTTGTAAACTTTAAAAAAAAAACGGCCATCTTTCGTCATTCTCCATTGCAAAAGTATCTCTCATTTTTCCGTAAAAAAAGAAAGGTCGTCAAAATACAAAAGCGTTATTTAAAATGTTTTATATATATTGGTAATCGTCAAACAAAGGAGACCATCAATAATTTCCCCCACTCTCTATCTGAACGCAACTATATTAAAATTGAATATTTGTGTGTGCATGTCCGTCTATTTATCACTAGTAGACTCCAAAACTACTCAATAGAATTGCAACCACACACACACACACACACACACACACACACACACACACACACACACACACACACAATTACATTTATTTATAAAACAATCCCAATCAGAGTAAAAAGCTCAATATACGAGATAGAGGAGCAGTATAAATGAAAATTTTGCGTTAAATTCGATAAATTACAAAAATTACGAGAAATTTATAATTCAACAAGGGATATAAAATTTTAAATGTTTAACATTTTATATTGCTTGTTGAATAATAAATTTATTGTAAATTTTTAAAGTTTATTGAATTTAACTCGAAATTTTCACTTATATATACATACATATATACAATGGGACTATTAAGTCTGACATAGTGATATGCGATAAGAGGGAGAAAGTAGCAACCCTAGTTGAAGTACGCGTCCCTAATGATGCTGGCCTTAATAGAGCAGAAAGGGAGAACATAACAAAATACTAAGGACTTATGTCCGACATAAAAAAGGCATTTTGATATAAATATCCGCTAGTAAAACTCTCTTACGCTGGTCTGCTTTCTAGCTGAATACAATAATGCTGTCTTCAACCCAATGTAAATATATTCTTGTTGAGCCTTATACTATATTTCGACCACATTTTACTACGCTGTTGTCCCGGGGACCAGGATACAGTAATTAACCTTTATCTAGGAGTAGCCGTCGTACCTAGATTATTAAAAAAAAAAAAAAGAATACAAATTCCTTTCGATGAAAAATAAAGAACGAAGCGATGATAATACACCGAATTTTCATTAATGTGAAATAAATGAAAAACAAATACAAAAATTTTAATACAGTATCACCCCGGGATACTTTGCCCGTGGGTTACGTTTTATTTTCAGGTTACGATGTGTAATACGATTTTTCCGCCTCTAGTTACGGTATTTGCTCCGACTTACGGTGTTATTTGTAAGGTTATTTGATTATATACGTCTGCATTATATACTGTACTGTATTTTGTTACTAATTATTAATGCTGTATCCCGGGGTTCTAATGTATTAAAAAAGCAGATTGACCTCTCCTGTTGTTTAAATATACAAAGCTTGAATCTTTAATTGATTTTATTTGGTAGCTTATAATATTTCCTACCACCCATTATGTCAGGAATATATTACAAGCTGACCTCACAGGGTTTCCCGCTTATAAAATGTGTACAAACTTGTTTTATTTTCTACTTTCTTTGCACATATTTAATTTATGGAGATTTCGTATGTGTTATAAGATCATTCCTCTATTGAATATTATGTATTACGTTGAATAATTTGTCCGGTGGACTAATTCGCAAACAAAAAAAAAATCATCATAATGTCCACCAAATTCTACCTGTGTTTATTTACAATGCCATGTCATTTTATATTTGAGCTTAACTATCTTAATAAGTTGTTCTCCTCTTATATCTAGAAAAAATAGTAAAGTAATATTTTACGTAACACCGTAATTGTAAAAATTGGGATGTCCTACTTCGATCTTGGCTAAAAAGCCAAGAAAAGGGTATTTATTTGCTCCCCCACCGAGCAAATTAGGCACAAGGCCGATTTTTAATGTGAGGAGTGAAGGCGAAATGTAGAGCAACTACCCGGGGGGTAGGGAAGCTGGATAGTGATAATTAGTGCGAAGGGTTGCCGCTACATTGACCAAGGTCTTATATGTGAGGCTGCCCCACATATGGTCTTTGCTTGCAGTATCTGCCGGAACAGATACTACACTTTGGCCAAGAAAACGGTATTTTATTGCTCCCCCACCGAGCAATTTAGGCACAAGGCTGATTTTAATTTGAGGGGTGAAGGGGAAATGGGGCCAAACTCCCCGGGGAGTAGGGAAGCTGGATGTGAACAATTAATATTAAGGGTTGCCCCTACATAGGCAAACGTCTTATATTGCTCCCACATATGGTATTTGCTTTCAGTATCTGCCGGAACAGATGGTATTTATTTGCTCCCCCACCGAGCAAATTAGGCACAAGGCTGATTTTTAATGTGAGGAGTGAAGGGGAAATGAGGGCCAACTCCCCGGGGAGTAGGGGAGTTGGATAGTTACAATTGGTATGAAGGGTTGCCCCTACATTGACCAAGGTCTTATATGTGAGGTTGTCCACACATATGGTCTTTGCTTGCAGTATTGACGCAATCAAAATGTAATAATTTGGTGAAGCTTGGAAGAATATATTCGTCCAAGTTTTATCAGTATCATCAAAACATGGTAGCGTTTGAATACATGATTCAGTCGCAGTTTCAGTCATTTAGAACTGATTGAAAGCTTCACCGCTCACTTATTTCTTTCGACCAAATTTCAAACAATTAGTACACTTTATAGATCACATCGTCAGCTATATTTAAAATAAATCAATTTTCGTTCAGTAAAACACTATGTATGTATGTTCAGGTGTTCAAAATCGTAAAACTATGTAAGCTGCTGAGCGATGCTTTTTATGATTGATTTCTATAGAATGCACGTCGCTCCAGTGAAAACTGTAGCTACTTATTCGAAAAGATAAATAACAAGGGAAACAAAGAAGGAAAGGATGAAGGGGAGGTAATTGGGGGAATTTGTTTGAAAGCAGACGACTCTCGAACATTGTTATTACGTATGTGTTCATGGGGGGGGAATAAAACTGAAATTTTAAAAAAAGAACAAATTAATTTATTGGAACCCTGCAAAACTTATGGATTCCAATAGAAAAATGCGGGCATAAAAATAAGCTTAAACATGCAAAAGTAAATGACTAGTTGTTAAAACTAGAAAAGAAAGGGCAAGCTATTCTATTAAATAATATAATACATTTATAACTTACAGTATTATTTTATTATAATTCAATTTATAACATTATATAATCAATTTTTAATATTATATATTATTTTAAGTAGAATAGCTTGTTTTTTACTTTCCAGTTTTAACAACTAGTTCTTTACTTTTCCATATTTAAGTGTAACCATATTACTTTTAATGCCCTCATTTTTCTCTTGTAATATATGTATTATTAGCTTCGTAATACTACATAATTGCCGTGCTAATTTATATTCAGCAAGTATGTTTTTTTTTCTTTTTCCGAGAACGGTATTCTGCTAATTAATACGATATCGTATGGGTCCGAAACTTTTATGTTGACCATTGTTTTCCCAGTTCTTTTCCTAGTCAGAATACTTTATATAATATCATCTAGTATGTACGAGAGGCGGTACGTTAAGGTTGCTAACATTATAAGCTTAGGTTTATTTTGTAAACAAACTATATTAAAACTTGGGATACCCAGTTCGTCACGTCTTTTCATTAACAGCCGTCATTTACTATTCTGCTATTTATATATATTAAGCGTGTGTATATTTTGAATATTTTTTATGCAGCTGGAGTGAATCTGCTCTAATCAGGCGAAGTATTTAATTTTGATTCAATGCTGGAAAAACGTCCGATAGAATATTCACACGTGTCCAATTTGTGTGAATTTTCCAATAATCTCTGTCCGTGTGACGGTCTCCAGATGAGCCAGTTTCTCTGTGAAGCATGAGGTTTCATTGTAACTTCACTGGTTTTAGAATGATGACTTGCCACGTGAATGTAAATTCTGCTGTAGGCATTCCGCACCGTTACCTATTTCATTCCAACATCTCACCTTAAATAAATAAATATATTTCAAGCTTTGGTGAATAATTATCTATTACTACTATAGTCGTTCAAAAATTAATGTCTATTGTTTTACTAATTTAAAAAAAAAGATTAAATAGCTAAACACATGGGAGCTGTAACAAAAAAAAAGCGATTTAATTTTTTTTTCATAGTCGCAACTTTTCTCAATGCAGTTTTGCGTTCAATGAAGGACAGCTATGCATGAACGTCCGGAGCCGCTTAATCATGCGAAGATTCTGAAAAAAAAAGCGGCTTTTATGAAATAGGGTTAAATCTTGAAAACATGCCAGTAAATCTGTTAAAGCGAGCGACATTTTGTAATTTTGTATTTATTTTTTTTTAAATACACTATAATCAATGCACTTTCGGCCGGAATTAAATAGCGCATATCTGCTTCTCATGAACGTACTGTTTTTAATAACATTTTCACCCCAAACAAGGCACATCGCCACTTTGATTTAGGGGGCTACTATTAGAGACATAAGTTAAAAAGGTACTATGTATGGAGTTGGACAGCAAGATGTCGGTTCATGTTACTCTTGAACTTCTGCATGTCAGTACAGTTGGGGAAGCAGGGTCCCAGAAGGGAGTTCCAAATCTAGCAGTTCTGGGGAAGAAATTACTGGAGTATAAGGCTCTCTTACATCTAAGGATATCTACAGTGAAAGGGTGGGATTTGGCTGCTTGTCGGGTCTGTCGAGGTTATTTCCTTCGAGGGGGTACAGGTGGTTGCAGTTCGTCAGAACCTTCACCGTTAAAGTATTTGTAGAAAAAGCAGAGGAGTGCAGCATTGCGTCGATGGGAAAGAGGCTGAAGCTTAGATGACAGCTCAGAACCTATTAGGTTGGCGACTCTATTTTGGACCTTGTCCACTAGCGAGAGACTAGTAGCAGATGCATCAGCCAAAATATGACAACACTACTCCATACATGGGCAGATGGTGGCCTTATAGAGGTACAGGATACTTTTGGGCGTTAGTAGCTTTCTAGCACGGTAGAGAGAACCTATCTTCATCGCAGCGATCCTGTCAATACTCTCAATGTAATTGTTTCAACTCATATTTCCTGTAAACTTAGGCCGAGGAGATGTAATTGTAGATAAAGAGCCTTTGGCGATTGCTATTGGTGGTAGAGAATGTTTCTTGTAATTATTGAAGGAAACATGTTTAGTCTTGGCAGTATTGAATGTGACCATCTATTTTTGTCCCCATTCCACTACAGATTGGAGGTCATCCTCAAGTGTTTCTTGAGGAGGGATGTTTTCTTAGAGCCTCGTGCTTCTTATAAAAGAACTGAAATGACAAGTTATGAATTAACATGTTAGGTCACTATAACAATGCAATTTGAAATGAATTCTTAATAATTCTGGCAGAATAAACAGTAGGAGAGATTATTACTTGAATGTTTTCTTGTATTTTGAATAAATACATATAAAATATATGATGTCGAAATTCCTATAACCTCTCACGATTTATTGTTTTTTTAAATATACTATTTCGAATTATTCACAAAGATGAATAACACATGTGTTTTTGTGTTCTCTTGTAAATACATTCTGCTTTTCTACTTTACGTTTGGTGACATTTCCTCCTAAATACATTTCCAAATTGAATACGCATATCTCTGCCGGAGGTCTTGTGCTAGGCAGAGAAAGATGATTATTATGTAAATAATGTTATAGAACTTCTCGTATGAGTATCTAATGTTCTGAACATTTCAATGCTTATACAGGCTGTCCAAAAAGTAAATAAAGGATTGAAAATCTGTGTCATTATACTAGTACTGTGTATTAGTTTTTCTCACTTGAATATTCTTCAGATAATATTTTGGACATGAATAATGAACAAGTATAGCATTGAAGAATGTAGGGAAGTTGTAACATTTTTTTTAACAAAATCAATTTTTTTTTCTTTTGACTCACATTGCTTATTGAGGGAATTTGCATGAAATAGATAGCCCAAGTCGTAACACAATTCGAAACATTATGCGATGATTTGAAGACCAACACCCCTCCCCCCAAAAAAAATTTCAAGAATTGAAGGTAAATATCAGAAATGCGATAAATGAGTTAAATCGCAGTCCAGTATGTTACAATGAAAATAAGCAAATTTTAAAAGACATTATTTTTTTACAAATAAAGATGGATTGAATTTTTCATTTTTTCAGGAATGATTTCCAGGGTCTTAGTCAGTTTGTGTTTAAATTACAGAAATATTGTTATGAAATAGGTAGAGCAGAATAAATGGTCTAATATCGATCCAGTTATCTATTAAAATTTGTAGTGTTTTATCTAGCTATCGATATGGCTTTCTGTCCATCTCGATCTATCTATCTATTTATCTATCTATCTATTTATCTATCTACCTAACTGGAGAGGTAAACAAGAGATGGATATGATGCATATTTATAAATCATGTCTAAACATAACACAGTTAGATCATAGACAAGTTAACCGGAAGGTCTTGTCAGCTGATCGAATCTGCGTGTGAGTCAGGTGATCAGGTTAGCTGGAGATCAGAGAGTTGGAACTTGGATTTGGAGCAGATCTGTTGGGTTTTACGGTCATGATTTACATCTAATGGGTTCACACTAGATCGAAGATCAACTCGGAATACTATGTTGGAGTTTTAAAAGAATTCAGAGAAATCCACCACCGCACTGCGCCAGGAAGAAGCTCACATCCCCACTTGCAGTGAAATTGTCTATAATACATTGTAATTTTTTGCATTTTAGAGAACCTATATTTGATATTTAAAATGATTTTGGAATACATATATCTAAAATTATAATTTACAATTCAAAAGTCAAGTATCATCTTCCAGTTGTGCTTTTAAGCGAAATTCATTTTGAAAGCGCCTCTGTTTCAGCAAACAGTTTGCTGTTCATTTTTCATGCAGGATTGTCTTGCTTGTTCGGCAATATTTTTAATGATATAAGGGCATGAAACTCTTACAATTTTGGTCAAACTCGGCTTGTCAATTGAGTATTATTTTTTTCGATACTTATGAGATGCATTCCGATAAAAAAATGTCTTAAGTTAGATACAGAATATTTTTTTTTTAATTTTACAAAAATCGATCCAGCCGTATCTAATATATGGAACGTTCTCTGTCTTTCTCTCTATATATACATCTATCTCTATATATTGCTCTGTCTTTTTCTCTCTCTCTCTCTCTCTCTCTCTTCCTCTTTGTATATCTGTTTCCGTATGTTTGTCTCTCTCTGCCTGTGTGTGTCTCTGTCTCTGTCCCTTCCCCTATATGTCTCCCTCTCTCTCTCTCTGTTTCACACACAAGGTGCCTTTTATATATAAGTACAGCTATGCACATGAATATATTACTCATCGAATAGTTTCCATGTTTGGTTAATGCAAATTGTAGACAATCTTTATCCTGCGTTTTATGCACATACAGAAAACGTGGTAAAATGACTGTATATTTGATATTTGTAACACATTCTGTTGTCTGTTCTCATGTATATAAATATATATGTGTGTGTGTATGTGGGTGAGTTTGGGCGTGTGTGTGTGAATGTATGAGCAGAGGGAAATGTAGAAATATATCCTTTGATATATCCTTTTTCAGCATCTTAATCTATATTATTTTCGAATCGCTTTCCCTTTTTGTGCTTCAGCATCCCTGTTTAATCTGACTATGAATTGTTTACTTTACCGTTTTTCCTACGTCGTAAAACTCTTTTAATAAACTTGATCCTCATAATTATTATAATCCTGATCATAAAATGATGACTATCATACTAATAGTCATCTCATCTTTCCTTTTTCATCTTCTCATTATTCTTCTACTGTTTTATTGAATCGTGAAAATTTGCCCAGTATTTTCTCTGCTGATAACGATTCGTCATTTTTCATCTCCGGTGATTTCATTTATTACTAATTTTTCTTTATCTTTGTAAGCTTTGCCTTATATCCTACAGATACCTTCTTCCTATTAACTCATATTCGATTTGAAACTAAACCTATATTTCTCTATTCTTTTTCTAATCCCTTTCTGTTTTACATTAAGAAAAATGATATCCTCGTATAGGACCTTTAATTTTCCTTACCATTCTTCCATTAATAAGCTACCAAATTATTATAATAACTTTTTTTGTTAATTTATATCTAGATGTTACTTTCTATCTTCATTTTTATCTTCGTATAAAAATAGTTTCCTACAAAAAAACTGATGGACATTTTAATGCCAATTTTATTTGAAAGAAATTTCTTTACCTCTGAAAATATTAATAATTACAATAAATATATTGTTTAATAAAGATTAATTGACCAAGAAACACGTTTAGACACTTCTCATATGGATATCTGAGTGCTGCGTCTTTGGTCGATGTCCTGGATATAACCTTAAACTATATCCTGTGGCGAAGCCCCAACTTGCGGGCTTCAACTGTCATTGCTCCTAGGTCCACTCTGACCCAGAGTGGTAGAACCTGTTAGGGTTTCCAACTATGGGTTAAATAGAAACCGACTTGAAAACAACAAATATATTCTATTAAATTGGTTTTATTAAATCTTTGAATTCGGCATTAAATATCCCGAAAAGGGTTGATATGCCGTAAAACAAAAGCAACCAACAACCATATTTAGTAGTGTTCTTTTTATTTTTATTTGAAAATATCTAAAAATAAAATTAAACATCTGTTTGATTAAAAGAAATAAAATATCATTTTAGTATTGTGTACAACATTTTCCAATGTATCTCCAAATAATTTGATAGTCATAGAGTATGCTTCAATCTAAAATATCACATCTGCCCTGATTCCGTATAAACTAAAATATCCTATCACGCTGCAGGTTTTTACAATTTTTGCTGTTTACTACAGGATAATCAATTATAAACTGGTAAATGTCAATCCAGGATAAGGACTAATGACTTATACGTTTTGGGAGGGATGAAATCGTGTTAATCGGTAATAGTTGGAGTCAGATCATAAGTTAAATGACAGCTTTACTATGTCTTGTTTTGGGCGAACACCTGTTTTTATCGATAAATCAATATATCTGGTATAACATCTATATTTTCATCTATCTATCTATCGATCTATCTCTCTGACTGGGCCGTGAACGGGGAGGTGTCAGCGGTATTTTGGCATGTCAAAGACAAATCCACCTCGGTTACCGATCAATTGAAACGGATGAGTCTGATACCTGACCGGAAGTAAGTGTATGTAATCACGTGTACTTGTTAGCTGAGAAAAATAGTTGGAGTTTAATTAAGGGCGTCGGCAGAAGAAGCTGGGCTAAAAGGAGTCTCCTCTAAAAAGAAGGGGAGCGTTTCAGACGTGAGATGTGTAACAAACTTGCCAGGCATGTAAAGAGGGTCAATCGCTTCTCTGCTAAACGAAATTCGTGGGAGCGATTAAACAACTATATATATATATATATATATATATGTGTGTGTGTGTGTGTGTGTGTGTGTGTGTGTGTGTGTGTGTGGGTGTGTGTGTGTGTGTAAACAATTGTCTCCCTGTCAATAGAGTCAACTCCCTCAATATGAGATGAAAACCGCCCGGGAAAAGGCCGACCAGAAGAGCAAGGTATGCAAAGATAATGTATTCGTGTTATATGTCATAACATATACACGCACATACACGATAAAAGAGTTAATTACTAAGAAAATGTTAAGACTACACACTAAGACAATCACGGAAAATAAATTGATTGCAACAAAATAACTTACGATTTAGATAGTGAAGAACAACCACAGTCATTTAGTGACACGTATACACATTCTGAAAAACCTTTCGTCAAATACATACGCAGTATGTCCATTTTAAGGCGAACTTGATTCATATCGCTGTCGATTGCAGATATTTACTGCAGCAGTAGAATGATCTAACAATTTTCCAGCAATCTTGCCAACAGATTTAATATATGTGTTCCACTTTAGATCAAAAGTGAAGATCAGTCCAAGAAAATTGTAAAGATAGGAGAGTTATCCAAGACTAGTGCTATTTTGTTTAAAATTGTGTACGGTAAAAATCAGAGCAATTCTGATCAAAGTAAAGCCGCTTGATGTTTAATGCATTAAATTTCATCAGCCAATTTTTCACCCCATTGCACCATGCTCTCAATGCTGGCCTTTGAAGTATAGCAACAGATTCGTCGTGTTGCCTGCATAAATGTCTACGAATGTTCTAAGAATTCGAATCTATGAGAATCAGGAAGATAGTTGCTCTATGGATGGAGAGACGGCAGATTTAATACGATGGGCTTCTGATTTCTAATAAGCCCCTCAGAGAGACAACATTTCAGCTATTAAAATAGCGACGGATCTTGTATAGTAAACTTTTATGCCCTACTCCGTAAAGAAAAAAAACTCTATTATGTCAGGAACTATTGCTTTAGAGATGAAGCCCCCCTCGAGGGTTTTACTAATTCGGTGTGTTATAACACTTAATACATCAGCTGTAGATCTCGCACAACAGAAAATATATTGTATGTATCTGAGCAGTTAATTGTTGCTGAGGTGGTTGGACACTTTTCTGTTTATCACAGATTGCATCAACTTACTCATGACGCACAGAAGTGGTTGGTCAGTACAGAGGATTATATGACCGATCTCCGGAATTTCTTAAAACTAAGAAAACTAATGCATTTTCTACGTGTTTTAGAAGCATTTCTCTTTTAGGCAACTTTTAAACAAATCTCTTTTCTGAATATAAATTAAAAAAGCATTGTGAAACTCAAAAGATAAATAAATCAAAAGTAATATACACATACCCCCACACACCCACATACATATATATATATATATATATATATATATATATATATATATATATATATATATATAATTGCACACACACACCCACCCACACACACGTATATATATATATATATATATATATATATATATATATATATATATATATATATATATAGTAATTTATAAAATATATATGGCGATTAAGCTACACTGAATATTCTGCGTTTCATCCAACTATAGGATTCGTCAGGCTTATGCGCGAATTCTGTCGTTGCTTCTTGCTTTTATATATGTTGAGGATTTCTAGTTGGCCAATCAGCTTTCTAGTATCCACCGCGCCCCTTCCTATCAGCCAATGAGCATGCATTTTATCAAACAAAGGATAAACAGTCGAGCACTTTTCAAAAGAATTTATTTCACCACATTAAAAATATGTATGGAATGAGTTAATTTCGAAACATCGCTAAAAAAAACATCCCCACACCCAGCAAGCATACCTATATAATAAAAAAAAAAAATAAAATTAGTCCAAAAAACAGATGAACTAATACGCCGAATGCGATGGCGAGCAAATTTCTTCCTTAAAAATTAAAACGTAAACAAAAAAGGATCCTATGGTTTTAAAACCCTTAAAAATGCGAAAACATTATACCTTTTGATAAACTTTGAAAATGACTTTTTAAACGTAATTAAAAACCTAGAATTCCACAATCAACCTAACAATTTCCAACGGAAACTACACAAAATCGTTAGAAACATAAACAACTTTAATAAAATCTTTGTAAAAGCAGATAAAACAAGAAACTTTTATAAAATAGATAAGAAAGAATATAACAAACTAATCACAGAAAACATTACAAAAAACTACAAAAAACTAGACACACACAAATGCGATTACATAGATATAATAAATACTGAAAGTAAACAAATTACCGATAAACTAAAAATGAGTGATAAAGTTGGCAAATTGAAACCTAGAGAGTCATACATTCTGCTTAAATACCACAAATGGGACTTTAATAATAATCCCAGCACCCGGCTGATTAACCCAACTAAACCAGAAATAGGTAGAATTAGCAAAACTATACTTTCTAGAGTAAACAAACAAATTAAACAGGACCTAGACCTAATCCAGTGGGCAAATACTACCGAAGCAATCACCTGGTTAAAAATATAGAAAACAAAGATAAATGTGTGTTCATACAGTTTGACATCATAGACTTTTATCCCTCGATATCCGAAGAACTTTTTAACATTGCCCTAGAATTTGCCGAGGTATACACTGATATATCCTCAGAAGAAATAAACATAATTAAAAAATGTAGAAAATCAGTTCTAATAAATAACAATAACCAATGGATAAAAAACTAAAATGAAAATTCCGTTCGATGTGGCGATGGGTGCCAGAGACTCTGCAGAGGCATCAGATCTTGTGGGATTATTCATTCTATATACCCTCACAAGCATATTCGATACTACGGATATCGGCCTATATAGAGATGACGGACTAGCTATAATAAAAAACTCCAACAAAGTCAAGGGAAAAAACTTTAAGAAAATCATACACTAAAAAATGAAAAAATTAGGCCTAAAAGCGGACATATCAGCTAACATAAAAATAATAAACTTCCTGGACGTCACGTTAAACTTAGATAAAAACACATATGAACAATACTTAAAAGATAACGCTACTCCAATTTACTTTAACCCTAAGTCCAACCACCCACCATCAATAATAAAACATATTCCTAACTCGATCGTAAGTAGACTCAGTAATAACTCAAGCGATGAAAATGCATTTAACAGTTCATTCAATATTTACGAAACAGCCCTAAAAATAGTGGATAAAAAAATATCGATATCAAATATAAGCAACAAAACAACAACTATAATAAAATTAAAAACAGAAGAAAAAAACTATAATTTGGTATACGGCCCCATACAATCAAATTTTAAAAACAAAACTTGGCAAGAAATTTCTAGATCTTATTGAAAAACACTTTCCCGCAACCAACCACTTACACAAAATCTTCAAAAAAATTACCTTGAAGTTATCTTACAGTTGTTGCGAAAATTTAGAGATGATAATTAAGGCACATAATAACAAAATACTAAGTGAGAACAATGTAAACAACAACAAAATAAACAATAAAAAAGTAGACACCATGACAGAAATAAAACCAACACTAGCAGAAATAATAATTATAATAATAATAATAATAATAATAATAATAATAATAATAATAATAATAATAATAACAAACCAACCCCGGACAAGCACAACCATACCATAAATAAAAATACTAATAACGAACAAGATAAATGCAATTGTATACACCGCACACTTTGTTCAGTCCAAAATAAATGTCTAAAAAAAAGCGTAGTTTATCAAGCAACAATATTTGCGAAAGAAAACCCGAATAACAAGAAATATTACATAGGCATGACTTCCTTAGATTTAAAAACCCGATACTATGACCACAAAAGCACATTCAAAAATAAAAAAAACACCGTATAAAAACAACACTAGCGAATAAATACTGGGAACTCAAAGAAAGCAAACATTCGCCGGTAGTCGAATGGAAAATAATGAGACAAGCTACCACATGCAGACATTTAGACGACCCATGTAAATTATGCCTCCATGAAAAATTTTCTATCCTGTTCTTTAAAGAACGTCAAAATCTATTAAATTGTAGGCGGGAAATATCAAACGACTGTGTTCACACAATAAAACTTACTCTAGGATAGCGATACAAAATAGCTTTAAAACTAACAATAACAATAGAAAACAAACTAATAAATAAATTAAATAAACATGAATATACATAAACAATCACACACATATATGTATATATATATATGTATATATGTATATATATGTGCATTTTTGTGTACACATAGGTATATTTATATGTATAAAAAAAAAAGAACGGTCACCTAAAACCACTAACCTAGTTCTAAAACAGATCCTTTGTTTGATAAAATGCATGCTCATTCGCTGATAGGAAGGGGCGCGGTGGATACTAGAAAGCTGATTGGCCAACTAGAAATCCTCAACATATATAAAAGCAAGAAGCAACGACAGAATACGCGCATAAGCCAGACGAATCCTATAGTTGGATGAAACGCAGAATATTCAGTGTAGCTTAATCGCCATATATATTTTATAAATTACTAACTAGCTCTACCTACGTATTGAGCACTTTTGAAGTAAATACTTAAAGTTTACGCATAAATCTATACTTTCGTATATTAAATTTATGTGATTAAATGAAGTAGTTATATATATATATATATATACACATTACGGGGCGGGACTGGCTTTGCTCAGGAATAAAATACGTATAATTATGGGGTAATACTCTGAACTTTTGTATTTATTGTTACAGAGCTAATTTAGCATGTAATATTATATTGCATATTATGTATAGTTATCGATAGTTATAGATTTCTAAAGTTAAGAAAACATAACGTAGTTTTTCGTCAGCGTAAATTGTAACCAAAAGTTTGTGCTCCAGCTGCGTTCCCTACTGTTTGAACAAGTGTAAGATAGAAAATAAACATAAAAAACTATGAATACTTTGCGCATGCGCACAATTGATAGAAATACCTGTGTAAGTTTTAATAGAAATGTTGCAATACTCCGCCGACATATTTCTGCACGCGTTTATCATTCATAATAATTTACTCGTTGTACATTATCATTGATATATGATTACTATTTTCTATTTCTGTGTTATGGATTTTATATTATGAATTTATCTGGTAGATATGTACCCGCAAACACACACGCACACAAACACATACGTACACAAACACATACGTACACACACACACACACACATATACAGTTTTCTTTAAAGAAATAATGCAAAAAGGTGTTATATAGATTATCTTTGCATCGAATATCAGAAGTCAGTGTTTTAAGCATAAGCAAATAGTTTTGAAAAATAGAAAGCATATTTTTCAAGTTATCCAAATATACTTAGTTTTTTTTTCGTAATGATATCATAGAGTGTTGTGTATTTGATTTAATATATCATTGTTTGTGTAAAAGCGGATTATCAGTTAAAATAACACCAAAATATCGCTCATTGTCTAACATACAACTGATATAAATACATTATTTATTTAAAAAGGGATTATTTATAAATTTCTTTTCATTTTTGAAAAATGTTCATTATAAATAAACAGTATTTTCTTTGGCTTCTTAACTTTCCGTTGACTATCAATATCGAATAGCTGTTTTTCACGGTACAAGCGTAATTGGACACCGGATGTTTCTATTTAAATTTAACGCTTCAAAATTACAAAATTATGAAAAAGAGAAAGAAACGAATCTTTCTGTCACACCTAAAATGCTGTTTTAAACACAACCCAATTACATTTATTTGTAATGCTATCGTTAGAAAGGTTGGATATGTGAAGGGAACCGCCGAGCTTGTGTTTGCTGATGACTATTATGATCATCATGAAATGCATAAAGACGGCATATCAGAAAATGTTTATCATAGCGAAATAAATATGTACATATAAAATATATGCTAAGATGTTTTAATAAAAATTTGGCTTGATTAAAAACAGGAACGCAAAAAATGTTAATCTCTTGGGTTTGACGTACCATTATGTATAGATCACACAATGCGATGGCTACTTTTAGGAGAGAGCTTTCAAAGCACGTATAGTTTGGAGTCTAGAGTCAGGAGTGAGACAAAACAGACTCAATTGATGACCAGGCGGAGAAATGCGATCCACGAACGCTGATGGTGTGTCACTATTTGATGCATGGATGACCACGTTGTCATCTCCCCAATAACCGGGCGATTATTAGGTTACTCGCTGAGGGATACAGAGAAGGGGCACCTATGCAATTCGTCTTTATTAGCTCTCTTTTTCAGCTGACAAGCACGTAAAATTTTGTCTCCACGGAATAAGAGGGGTACCCCTTTTTAGCCAGCACCAGTCAAGAAAAGCAAGTTTAAGTAAAAGTTTCATTGTGTTTGAATTGTAATGTGATAATACTGTTAATAAAATATTTAAGATTTTCTTACATAAATAACATCCAGTGTTAAGTCCATCATCAAGAAGAGGTCTGCCACCTTCCTAGCCAGAACACAACTTCAAGATTGAGACTTCACAGAAGTAGCCCAGAAAAAAGTAGGAACCTATTCCAATATACCTTCACTCTTTAGAAAAAAAAACTTCCTTGTACCCGGCGGGCGTACACATTAATGACCTACGCGTAGTGTAATGATGAGTCCGAGTATATTTAACGTTCCAAACTTATGGATGATTCTGTCGAATTCGGGAATCTTGAGGTGATTTGAACGGAATTTTTTATTTAATCTATTTATGTTCAAATTCTTAGGAAATAACGGGATAGAACTCATTACATATTCGCAATTGTGTTGTGCAGATTGCAAGTAAAGACAATAAAACTTCTGCACCAAAAAGCGGGACCTGTGAAAATTCCACAAGGGGAATCATTCATACGTAGTATATTTATGTTTGCATTCTGTAGATGTTCAGCATAAATGGAGCGAATCTGGTATTATTTTAGCTGTTTTGTTAAAACTTCAATAGTATTTATCGATATATATATATATATATACATACATACATATATATATATATATATATATATATATATAATATTAATATGAATGTCTGTGTGTGTGGGTGTGCGTGTGACTGGTCACGAATAGGCTCCTATATGGTTGACTATTTAAAAGAAAAACTGATTGCATATAATGCTAGACTATAATCGAGACACAGGAATGGGTATGTTTGATCTGGCAGAACGGTGGTTCATTAAAATTATGGTGTCTGCGTTCGCGCCTGGTCCACAAAGTATGGAAATAAAAAAAAATTAAAAATTAAAAAAAAAACGTTTACAAGTGTTTTTCATATAGATGTACATAAGAATCATTTAATAAGTATGTTTTAACTTGAATAGGGATGGTATAATAAAATTGTGGGGTCTACGTTCGCGCCTGACATCCATAGAATGGAAATAGGCACACACTTTCATAAAGACTTTTCATATCTATCTTCGTAAGTATAATTTGATGATTATGTTTTCGTTTGAAGAAATATGGTATAATAAAATTATGGGGTGTTCGTTCGCACCTGACCTCCATAGAATGATAATATGTCACAAAGTTTAATAAGTATTTTTAATGTAGATCCACAGAATATTGTAATAAGTGTTTCAGTGTGAACAGGCATGGAATAATAAATTATGGGGTTTATCTATTTTATTTTTACTTTCATGATATTTGTCTTTGGTTTTGATACCTCCAAATTCGAAGCGATCTCTTTACAACCCTTCCTTTTCATAACCTATCATAATTTCATAAATCAGAATCCATTTTCTGTAGGCTGTATTTGAACCCTGTCAACGACGGGCACTTTCGCTAGCATATATATATATATATATATATATATATATATATATATATATATATATATATATATATATATATATATATATCGAACGATACGACCGATGGTAAAAAGTCGTGCGTATGCTTGCTAATATTTGGTATTGGTTTTCTCCACATAATTAAATGTAAGTTTTCTTGGGGGCGAACAGTAAAAATAACTGTTGGATCGATGATATTACAGTGAGTTAAAATACATGGTTATCCAAATGATCATAGAGTTCCTTGGTTTCTTTGTCCAAAATATAAAAGAATAACTGGTTATAAGACGCGCAACTGTTTCAACTTGAGTGGTTTGCGCACAACGTTTCGCAAGAAAACGTATAAATCATTAAGTAAAATTTATTTTAAGCATTAAAAATGTCATACACAGTGCGGATTTAACGAATAATTGAATTGCGAATAACTTACAATCTGTATACAGTTATGACTGAAAGATGATATGTACAAGAGTTCTGGTTCAAATACCGCACAAATTATTGAGTTCAACAGTAATATTCTCGAGTTATACAGAAAGAGTTCGATAATATAGAAGTTTTACATATGTCTAGAGATTATGTCAGCCGGGTCGTAGTTAAAATCATGCTAAGTTAAAAGGAGCAGTTGGAGTACCACGAAAATACTCATCTTACGATCTCTAGTCGTTTGTTTTCTCACTAGATAATCCAATAAGTCAAATTATCGATCCCCTCCCTCCAACAAACAAAAAAAAATCAGCGAATTTTTTTAATGCATTTTGATGTTGTCGAATGCGTCTCTACCCTTTAACGCCCTCTACCCGACAAACTTGTTGACAAATAATATCGCAAAAAGAGTAATATTAAAAATTGCATAGATTACTCTCGCTAGTATTTATAATTGAAAACAAATTATTTATTTCTTTCTAAAGCGTGTGTTGGTGTACAACATATTACGATTCCCAACAACACTTCGTCTATTTGCCAGTCGATACTCAAACCGAGTAAATAAAAAAAAAACTAATTGGGGAATAACCTTCACTAATTAGAGTTGTCGGTTGAAAGACGAAGAATATTATTAAATGATTGAAATTACAAATAGAATAAATAAAATGCAATTTCTAATGTAAATATTTTATAGCCAAGCATTTTTGTTATTACCTTTATTAATCACCAAGCTATAAAGTGGAATAGAGCTGCTCCTATGAAATTGTGCTTCTACAAATTAGTAGTGTGTTTAAATTCTGGCGAGGCAAATTTTGCATGACACGGTGTAACACGATGGGTCATAAACCAGGTTAGAATTACTTTGCTGTGACGACGTTTCGGAAACTGTTATGATGCCTTGGCACGACAAGCAAATCTACGAGGCAACATTCGATATCGGGCGATTAAAAACACCAACCATGAATCACTAGGCTTGATATGACGTAAGCTATAGCTGCTGGTTGGTATTGTCGTCATTACAGACAGCACTCTATCGCCCTTATGGCAGGGGCCGCTTGCTAAAATAACACGCTTGTACTAAACAGCGAACAAAAACATTTTTTATAAAAAATATAAACTTATATATTTACGTTGAAGAAGAATTTTAAATTCAGTGATTGAGACCCTTGTCTATCCTTTACAGTACAAACTGCTATGAGCGTCGCTGGTTCGCGATTGCCATGTAAGGTGTCCTTAGCTTAAAACAATTCCATCTTTATACTAAATTGGTGACAAGCAAAGAACATAAAATATAGAGAGGAACAAGCAGGCATTATAAAACAAATCGAATATTTTCGTAGTATTCAAACCGTTCTATCGAAAAGAATCAAGTTTTACCGTAAAGCCTGTTTTCTATGATGGTTTGTCTGAGTTGAGTTTTATAAACAACTGTAACCCTTGGTTATAATAATATCTGATTGACAATAGTTACTGACAGGAATTTGCTACAAGTTAAATCATGTAAGTAACTCCAGTGATACTTCCTAGTAACATAAAACTAACGAATGCAATTGATCAAACGATCCACTAATAGTGGAATTGAAATGTGCGATTGTTTTGTTGTATAATTTAATTGTCTTTATCTTGCAAAATCAGTAGCATAATACGTGGTCTGTTTCATAATAAAATGTCCTATTTTTTGCTCCAAAAACCTAAACGTTTAAGAACTTCGGCAAAGGAAGTGGTAACGTGCAAAACAGCGAATACTTCAGAATTTATTTTACATACACTGCCACCAAAATTCCCAGTACATGAGGTACTCTTTCTTTGTCTGGCTATGCTTTGAACATATTTTATGTCGCTCCCGGATCACGTAAGTAACATTTCCATTTCTGAAATTCTTTGGTCACGGTTTTTTTTTCTTTCATATCCTTTGTCGTTCCTTCTATCAAATGTCTTGAAAACTTTCTGGGACTGACCTTCATTTTTGACCTGCAAGTTTAAATGTGTTTGAATTGTAATGTGGTCATATTGTTTATAAAATATTTAAGATTTTCTTACATAAATAACAGCCAGTGTTAAGTCCATCATCAAGAAGAGGTCTGCCACCTTCCTAGCCAGAACACAACTTCAAGAATGCCAATTCACAGAAGTAGACCAGAAAAAAGTAGGAACCTATTCCAATATACCTTCACTCTTTAGAAAAAAAAAAACTTCCTTGTACCCGGCGGGCGTACACATTAATGACCTACGCGTAGTGTAATGATGAGTCCGAGTATATTTAACGTTCCAAACTTATGGATGATTCTGTCGAAATCGGGAATCTTGAGGTGATTTCAACGGAATTCTGTATTTAATCTATTTATGTTCAAATTCTTAGGAAATAACGGGATAGAACTCATAACATATTCGCAATTGTGTTGTGCAGATTGCAAGTAAAGACAATAAAACTTCGGCACCAAAAAGCGGGACCTGTGAAAATTCCACAAGGGGACTCATTCATACGTCGTATATTTATGTTGGCATTCTGTAGATGTTCAGTATAAATGGAGAGAATCTGGTACTATTTTAGCTGTTTTGTTAAAACTGCAAAAGTATTTATAGATATATATCAATATTATATAGCTGAATATGTGTGCGTGTCTGGTCACGAATAGGCTCCTATATGTTTGACTATTTAAAAAAAAAACTGATTACATATAATGATAGAATATGTATCGAGACACAGGAAGGGGTATGTTTGATCTGGCAGAACGGTGGTTCATTAAAATTATGGTGTCTGCGTTCGCGCCTGGTCCACAAAGTATGGAATTTAAAAAAAAATTAAAAATTGAATAAAAACGTTTACAAATGTTTTTGATATTGATGTACATAAGAATAATTTGATAAGTATGTTTTACCTTAAATAGGGATGGTATAATAAAATTATGGAGTCTGCGTTCGCGCCTGATCCACAAAGTATGGAAATAAAAAAATTAAATGTAAATAAAAACGTTTACAAGGGGTTTTGATATTGATGTACATAAGAATAATTTGATAAGTATGTTTTAACGTCAATAGGGATGGTATAATAAAATTTTGGGATCTGCGTTCGCGCCTCGCCTCTATAGAATGGAAATATGCTCACCCTTTCATAAAGACGTTAGGTGTTATTAGGTTAAAACAATTTCCTCTTTAAACTAAATTGGTGACAGGCAAAGATTATAAAATATAGAGAGGAGCAAGCAGGTATTATAAAACAAATCGAATATTTTCGTAGTATTCAAACCGTTCTATCAAAAAGAATCAAGTTTTACCGTAAATCCTGTTTTCTATGATGGTTTGTCTGAGTTGAGTTTTATAAACAATTGTAACCCTTGTTTTTAATAATATCTGATTGGCAATAGTTACTGACAGGAATTTGCGACAAGTTAAATCATGTAAGTAACTATAGTGATACTTCCTAGTAACATAAAACTAACCAATGTAATTGATCAAATGATCAACAAATAGTGGAATTGAAATGTGCGATTGTTTTGTTGTATAATTTAATTGTCTTCATCTTGCAAAATCAGCTGCATAATACGTGGTCTGTTTCATAATAAAATGTCCTATTTTTTGCTCAAAAACCTAAAAGTTTAAGAACTTCGGCAAAATCAGTAGTAACGTGCAGATCAGCGGCCATTTGACCTTCAGAGTTTATTTTACATACACTGCCACCAAAATTCCCAGACCATGAGGAACTCTTTCTTTGTCCTGCTATGCTTTGAACATATTTTATGTCGCTCCCGGATCACGTAAGTAACATTTCTATTTCTGAAATTCTTTGATCACGGTTTTTTTTTTCTTTCATATCCTTTCTCGTTCCTTCTCTTTGACCTAACATAAACTGCATAATTGAAGAATGTTGATCGGTTCGGTTTTATTTCGACATGGAGCAATTCAATTACGCATCTCTCTTGCGTTACGAAGGTACGTGGCACAAAGTGTTTTATTAAGAGTCTCACATCGTCACTACCTGCTAGAGGAAAAGAAAAAAAACTAGGCAATACGTGCAGCAGTTCAGTCATCAGCACAACCCAGTCTTCTTCTGATCTAGTCGGGCGGAATGGGGAAAAAGGTGCAGTATTTTAAAAACGTTCATCATAGACACAAACAAATGAGTTTCTGAAATTCGGTGGATTCTTTTCCAGTCAAAACTGGCTTGGAAACGAGCATTATTATTCTAGGAAGATGTATCGATCTGCTAACGCCTTCTGTCACGCCAGGGTCAAAATAAGTAAACTATATAACGTCGCGAAAAATAATTAAGATTCCAATCGTTGATTTGCAGGAATATTCCCCGTCGTGATTATTATATTTATTCAGTTTTTATTGGTACAAACTCTTCCGTAGAATGTTCGAGCCTGTACTGGGAATATATAAGTATCGATCAGCAATTGATCCACAGATGAAATCCTGGCAGTTTTGTTTGAATTAGCGGATGTTTGCTGAATAAGGTCAGCACAGCTTCGGAGTCGATGCACAGCATGTAATGAAAAATGAAAAACAAAATAAAGATTTGAAGATGGATCGAAGAAGACAGCCAGAGAATGAGGTTATATATGGAAGCTTGTAAATATAAGCGGTTTCCAGTAAGTTTCCTCTTGAGAACGCAGCATAATTGGGCGTACAGTTCCGTTATTTACCCATTATAAGTCAACAGCGGTTACGGTATTCCATAGCAAATCATATTTCAAGGAAAATATACATATAATTCATAAAAACAACATACCTTCCGGTCTATAAGCTTAGTTTCTTATATATACTCGTAATCAGAAATGTCTGTCTTATCGAATAATATAGGGAATTGGTTCTTAAAACTTTTTGCTTTGCTTTTGGTTAATTAATAATTCTACGTTTCGAAATGTTGCCTAAACTGAACTTAAACACTAACCCAGAAATTGCAATCTTTTAACATATCGAAGCAAATTATTAAAAATCTCCTATTATAAGCATTATGACATAGAACATGGGCTATATTTACTTGCAGAACACTACAGCGAGATGTGACACAACGTCGGAAAGTAAGGATGGCCTAGACAAGACCCAGGAAGCGTATGTCAGTCCGATATTTAACACGTTTGTTGCAAGACCCTGCATCTGTCAGTTTGATTTTCAAGAACGGAGATGGAAACACCAACCTGAAACATAATAATAAACTGAAGCATATACCGACTTAGTAAGCATTAATATATTTAATAATATATTTAATGCTAGATTGGGAGGGCATTGCCCATATTATCGTATGGTTTGGACGAAATTACATCATCTAGCAAAAGTGTTTCTTTAAATTTGTCTCTCAATTGCCATTTTTTCTTTTGTTGATTCATTAGCAGCTGCAATTTTTACCTGCTGAAAACCAAATTTGGTGTGCAAGTCTAAAACTACAATATATATGAAGTTTCCAGTCCTAAGCTAAATTTTGTCATGGTCTTCTGTATTAATTTTTAATAGTACTTTATTTACTTTTTATTTATAGTTTTCTGTTACCAATATTCATTTCCTGACATTTTCGTCTCAATTATTTTATTATATATATATATATATATATATATATATATATATATATATATATATATATACAGACATGTCCATATTTATATATATGCATCAAATTAAATTCTCTCTTAATTAAATCTAATTCATACATTTCTCTTAAAGTACAGACGAATCATTCTCTTTTGTGTCATGAGTAAGTTACTGGAGCCACTGCTAAATAGAATGCTTCAACGTTCTAAGCAAAAAATAACCCCGCTCAGTTTCTTAAAATAGTGTTTTCATAATGCGAGTGATAGAGCTGATATAGTAACTGGATTAGTGAATTTCCTGACGGGGGCTGCGTATCGAGTTATCTAACTCTTGATATACCATGGTTTTTGATATTGTGGCATATAGATCAATTTAATAATATCCTCAGCTATGGAATAGCTGTAAATATCCTCTAAATTATAAATCATTTCTTTCTAATAGGCGTAAAAGAGATACCATGATGAGCAAAAATCAGAAACGTATTATATTGAGGCTTGTGTCCCTCAAGGTTTCATCCTGAAGCAAAATCGCTTCTCTCAAATGTAACATTGTTAGATCATTCGTAGACATTTATGCACACGACACTACAACTTATAGTAATACTTTAAAAGCCAGCAATAGACAAGCTCTGTTTTTTATTCCGGCTATTTGATTTCGAGAACGATGTGCACTGGGATAAAAAAAAAGTGGTTGGGTAATTTTTATGTATAGGAAATCAAGCGTTTTTCCTTTGATCATAACCGTTGTTATCCCCATTACGTCATTCCAGTTGAATGACTCTCATTCGGGGAAAGTCAGATGTCTTCAAACCTTTCTGGGACTGACCTTCATTTTTTACCTGCAATGTCACATGCACATTTAATCTATTGCCATGAACGCTGGAAAAATCGGTCTATCATTCTATAACTGTACTAGACATGTACGATATTATTCTCTATTTGTATAAGAGTCAGATACTGTTGCGATATCTAGACAGGAAATGCTCGAATATATTTCGATTACTTGTAGGTGATTCCCTTTTCTCATTCCTGCGATCTCTTTTCCACAGAAGTGACGTCAGGAGTGTGCACCATCTCTTTCGCTATTTACATAGAAAGTATTTGACTGAACTCATATCTCTGCTCCCTTCTTGCAAACTTCCACAGACAACAGTTTACTAGCAACAATCACTATATACAATTTTCACTACTTTCTCGTCGTTTCTTACACTAAACACAGATTTTGCTCCGCTGGCCTGAATGCGGTTAAATACAAAATGGTAGCCTCTAAATTAAGTGTATGCAAGTTCCTTGTGAGCAACTCTCATAAATAATTAAATTCTACTCAACTTACATCGTTAGCGACTACTACACTACCATATAATATTCATTTACACGTATCCATATGTGGCCTTGGTAGGTGGTGAGTTCCGAGTAAAAAATTAGAATATATCTATCTGTGAAGCAGTTAAATTTATTGTTTCGTTCAGTTTCGTTTTCGGAAAAAAGATAAATAATCTGCAGTATTTACTGAAAAACATACTACTCGGGTTCTTTACTTTGTAGTACATCCTGATTCTGTAAAGTTTAGTAGTTTAAAGGATATAATATGAAAAAAAAAAAACATTTTCCGAAAGAGTAGATTTACATAAGAGCTTACGGATTATTTTTCCAGTTACATTTTAATTTTACTTTAGCGACAGGAACACAGAATGAGGTAATCGATTCCTGAATAGATGAAACAGCGTTCTATCTGAGAGTAGATGTCTACCTATGATTTTCGACGTCCTAGATTGTCAAGGAAACACAATCTTGGAATCAGCTGCAGACACCGTGGAACTGCGGTACGTCTAATTTGTAGAGTTTAGTAAGACATATATTTACATGGGACTTAAAGTAACAAAATACTTGTGCTAATAATTATCTCTTTATTTCAATTAACGTTTGTTCTGATGTAATTCGTTGATATTTTTAGAGTCAATATATTTGTGGAAAGGGACACTTTGAGAAGCCTTGTTAATACAGCACCTCCAGCTCTGGTTTTCAGATTCTGCTGTTGAGAATCTGTTGTAATAAGTGGAAACGTGGTTCATTCTCTTCATGGTCTCAAAAATACTCACTTCTCAGTCGAAGTGTATTATTCTCTTCGAGCTTATATAATTTTTTGGACAATATGATTAGAATTTTAATCCAAGTCTAAGTCTGGAATAAAAGGGTTTTTTTTTATTACATTCGTTTTTAATGTTATTAGAGAAAGGGTTCGATGCTATTAAATCACCAAAATGTGTCTAATGGCTGACGCAATAATGTAGCTTCAACGTTCACTATAATTCTTTTAATTGAATACATTGTTGAAGCACAACGATCCGCCCCTAATATATATGCTTGGTATGAAGAAAATTGATGAGGCGATTATATCTAAGGTCTATACAGCAAAAGTCATCCTAAAACTTTATGGATACATGCATATATACGTTCTGATTTTACTCCAATGTCTGGTGATCCCTGTAAAATATTTACTATGCTAGCTTGTCTAAGTAGAAACGGTCATCTATTTCTCCCGTTTTCAAAACTTACAAACGAAAACTATATGAAAAGCTTGCTTTTCATCTAATATAAGATTTTTTGAAATACGATTCCTCTAGTTCCTGGTGCTACCATATCAGGTTGCCTGAATATATTGGCTTCTTTATACGTAATCCATATTGACGTCTTATGTTTTTCTATATCTTTTTGCAAATCTTAATTATGCTCTGCAAAACAAATAAACAAAATCAAACGCCCTTTCCGCCTTTCCTTCTTTCTCATTTCCCCCTTTCTCTTTCTATCACCCGCTATTCCTGAATTAAAATGAACTTAACATTAATACTGGACTCTTTTCAATCTCCTACTGCAGAACTCATCCATGTTCTGCAAGGCAGGGAACGAAAATGATAAACTCCGTTATAAAACAACCAAACCAAACACTACAAACAAGCGACTAAAAATACCAAAAAAGCTTGAAGATAAATAAAACAAAAGTTCTAGATGAAACATTAATACTCTTTTCAAAATAACTGGATTCGGATTGAATCTGAAAGAGATTTCTATGCAGTAAAACAACCAAACTAAACTCTACAAATAAATATTTGAAGATATATAGAACTTGAAACATGGACACATTTTTTTTTAAATAACTGGATTCGGTATAAAATAACGCGAAAATGGTTGATATTACGTAAAACAAAACATCCAAAATATTCCTCTATTTCTCTGTCTAACCGACTCTAATATAGTAATAATGAAGTCCAATGTGCGCAATAATATCTTGAATCATTCAACTGAATTTGTAATGCACATGTAATCTTCTGCTCATACGACCTATTGTTCTTAGCTCTTCCCTTGAACTGATGATTGCTTTCAATCATAAGTGACATGCCTCAACCTTGAAAAGCAGTTGCTACCAAGTATTATCCACACTATTATGTAAAAGTCACTGTGTAGGTGACAGACAATTCCTAACTTAAAGGGTCTAACCATATATTTTCCAAATTTCACACAAAACTAGCTTACATTTCTGGCCGTGTTCTTAGATATGTTTTGTAGATAAAGTCATCCTATAAGTATCGAAAATCAAAAAAAAAATCAGATCTTAAAAATATTTGTATTTCTCGTATAGATAAAATAAGTTAACAGGGGTAGATTTTACGTTATACCGTTAAAACCCTGGCCGGTGTAACATAAAATATTCCCTAAAAAGCGATTTTTTTCTGTAAGTGAAGAAAGGTTTTTTTTAAATAGGAAAAACCAAATATCAGCTGACGTGATATTATATACAAACACTGACCCGATTTGATGAACGACAATTTTTTTGCGAATTAGTCGTGGGCAAATAATTCGTCGAAATATATAATATTGTATTGAGAATAAATACTATAATAGAACATACACAATCTGTATGCAATTATATATGTGTAGATGTCCAATCAAGCAATGCGGGGCCTCAAGGTAGTATATATATATATATATATATATATATATATATATATATATATATATATATATATATATATATATGTGTGTGTGTGTGTGTGTGTGTGTGTGTGTGTGGGTGTGTTATTTTTTATTACCGTATCTTTCTGTTAAGTTGCATAATTGTTTCAGCTACCCGGCCGTTTTTTTTATGCCGTCTGTAACTTCCTCAGTCTTTTACAGAAATGTTCATTATGAACAGCTACAGACGGCCAAAAAAATGGCCGGGTAGCTGAAACAATAATGTAACTTAACAGAAAGATATGGTAATAAAAAATGAAACCAATATTTGCTCTACAACAGTATTGATCACTCTCTTCAGTTTTTATTAATTACCATTTCTACTAAACTATATATATATATGCATATGTGTGTATATAGATATATAGATATATACATACATATATATATACATGTACATACATATATATATATATATATATATATATATATTTATATATACATGTTGGTGTGCCTGTATGTATGTGTGTGTATGTGTATGGGTGGGGGTGTATAAACTGAATTGCCTACAAAGATAATTAACTTTGAAAGACGTCGGCATATACATGATAATAATAATAATAATAATAATAATAATAATAATAATAATAATAATAATAATAATAATTATAATAATAATAATAACTCAATTTGCTTTTTTCCATCACCAATTCCCTTTGTCTTGCTTGAATTTGTTTAAAATAGCGGCTCTTTCCTAAGAGACCCTCTGAAGATATAGTCGATTTTGCTTTTTGGAGAAACAACAATTTACTGAGAATATATAACAAATATCAGGTTAAGTATTTTATCTGTCCTATATGCACATATATACACTCCGCCTTTCCTGGACTGCTTTTATTCAATAAAAAATAATCTAATTTCTCATTATTCATTATATAAGTCAGCCAATTGCTGCAAGATAGAAAATATTGACATCTACAAATTTAATGAGAACAGCGGTAGAATATTTTTTTTTTTAAATATTGATTTGTATGGTTATGTTTAGAGTTTATTGCAAACAACAATTAAGAAGGCTTCTCGAACACGTTGTAGAAAAATTATAGTGGTGCTGTGTACAAGTATAACCAGTAAGACAAGCTTTTTTTTATAAATCAGTTCAGTCATGTATTGTTTTTTCTTTTATCAGTTTAGGTTTAAGATTCCTGTCAATGTTGTGATATTTTTTCATACACATCAGTTAATCGTCGAACGATGACCGTGTTTGTTTTTTTTTATCACTTATGTCGACCAAGATATTACTATAAAATTTTATGCAGGCGTAAAAACTTTTATTGCAGCACTGCAAAGCAACATAAATTAGACACTATGGCCAAAATAAAACAACGAATTGATATAAACATATAAAGCGGACAATCTTTTACAATTTAATTATAATTGCATTTCTGTGAACAGAGTTCCACCAACTTTGAAAAGAAAAAAAAGCTATTATCTGCTTGGTAGATAAAATTTATATAAGAAAATTAATTATCAGGTCATCCGTGAGACTTTATGAATGAAGAAGAGAAGGGAAGAAATGTTACAATTTATTACAGATTGAATAATCAACATACTTTCCCTGATTATCTTTGACTTCAACCTATTAGCAAGTTTATTAATTCCATAACTGTAAAATCATTTTGGCTTTAATTCAAAGAACTCACAAATGTCAGTTTAAACATATTTTTACTTTACAAACGCTGTCTCTTCAAAATAATTTGTAAACTACGAAACAAATTGTAGTTTGAAGGCGCAAGGTTGGGAGAATTGGGTGGCTGAGGATTTCTTTTTTCCAACCAATCAATCTTTTGTGAGGTGATTCTTTCTGTTTGGGGGCAAGCATTTCCCTGATGAAGCATCACCCTTTTTCGATTCACCAGAGCAAGTATTTTTCCTCTCGAAGCTTGATACAAACGACCTAATTGCTGACAGTATATTTGAGCATTAGTTGTTGCATCAGATGGTAATAATTCAAAGTGGTATATTCCTAGCCGATTCGGCTGCTGCGTTTTCTTTTCTTGACCTCATAAAGAAAATCCCAAGTTAGTAAAATTATAATCAAGCAAATTGACATTTTACTGTTCGGTACGGAAAAAAATGTAATACATCAAAACGCATCTAAAAAAACATGTAAAAAAATCACATATTATACGCATATTTTTTTAAGTTACAATAAATAAACAGCAAAGGAAACACTTTGGACAGATCTTATGGGATGACCCGATATATTTCTTAATATTGTGATCGTTCGTAACAATTAGAATGCATTATATAAATTTAACCGCCATCTAAACATTGAGAAGTGGAGCCCTTCTAATTAGTTCTGCATTACATCTACCAAAGCTATATATTTCTTTACATAAAGGTCACCACTTATCAAGGCCAGAAGAATCAATGGTATAGTGTTGTAGTATTCATTAGTATTGGAGATGTGATAAAGAATCATTAGAAGGGGGTGGTTCATCAGGTATTTGTTTATGTTGGACATAAAGATATCCAAGTTAAAGTCGGGGGGAGGGGCAGGCAGACGGTAGAGAGTTCCACAGGCGTGCAGTTCTAGAAAGAACTTTGTTCATGTAATGTACGTTTTCATTTAGTCACATATAAAGAGTGGAGAAAATTATTTGCAGTTGTTTCAGTTAGACAGGTGTTTTATGTGAAAGATTGGCGAGGGGGGCATGAAATTGGGGCTCAGACGAGCATTTTCCATGGAAGTAACGATAAAACAAAGATCGGCTTACAACGTCTCTTTTGTGGGAGAGAGGTTGCAGGGAGGAGAAAAGGGCATCCCCCACGAAGCCACGAAGTCTATTTTGTACTCTGTCAAGGCAGGATAGGTTGTTTTTAGCAGCTCCGCATAGATGTGGAAGCAGTACTCCATCCTCGGATGTACTTGGCTTTTATAGAGATAGAGAATTGCCTCAGCAGTAAGATATCTTCTGGGGCAGTAGAAGGATACCACCATCTTTCCAGCGACCTGGACAACAGACTTGATGTACGTGTTCCATGTCAGAAATTAATAAAAGTTCCAACGGATTTATACACACCGGAAATACACAAAACCTTGGTTGCAAATTAATTATGTAACAAGGGGAGGAGTGGTAAATGAGTAAACAGTTAGACATTTCTCTACTTGAACATACCCGTCTATTTGTTTGTTTGGTTTTCTTTTCTTTACTCTTGTGATTCCGGTCGTTTTCGCATTGCTCTTAGGTTTTAAACTTCCACATATTATATATATATATATATATATATATATATATATATATATATATATATATATATATATATATATATATGAAAATTGTAGTTTTTGAGGCATTGCTGGTAAAGGCATATGTGGAAGTTTAAAAGCTAAGAGCAATGCGAAAACGACCGTGTATGTGTGTGTGTGTGTGTGTGTGTGGGTGTGTGGGTGTGTTTGTGTGTATTATGTGTGTTTGCTGGTAAATATATACATATATATATATGTCTCTCTCTTTATATATATATATATATATATATATATGCACATATATTTCCTTACATTATATACCAATCCTTATTTAAGAAGTTCAATGAGCAATGAAATTAAAGAGGAATATAGTGAAAAGATCGCAAAAGTCTATAATAAAAATAACCAATATAAAAATAACCAATATGGCGTAATAGAGACATATTATAAGTATTTACAGCTGGTTTTCAAATTTTTTTGGATTTTAATCATGTCAAAACGCATTTTATTTCTTTTTGACGGTTTGATTGTAGGTATTTCTTCTCAGGAGTTAAGGGACAATATGGATTCCATAATTGATATTATAATTATGTGATTGATTTTGCGAAATATATACTGTCAAGCATTGTAAATGTCAACTGAAGTAAAGAAATTAATTAGAAGATGGTCAACATCATGAAATTTGGGATATATTGCCATTTATAATGTGATCACTATATATAGATATATAAATATATATGAATATATATATTTATATAAATACAAACACAACACACACTAACATGTACATAAATACACACACATATATATATACATATATATATATATATACGTAGAAAGAGAACACACACACTAACATATATATATATATCAGTGTGATTGTTTGTTCTGTTTGTACGTATATTTATATATATATACATATACAAAAACAACACACACATATATATATATATATATATGCATGCATATATATATATATATATATATATATATATATATATATATATATATATATATATATATATACAAACGCAACACGCATATTTGTGTATGTTTTTACTCAGATTTGTTTTTTTTTTGTTTTTTTGGAGGGGTCACCCGTACACTTCCCGAACTGGCTTGATAAGATATGATTTTGATGTGGATTTTGTCGCTATTTTACGACACACTGCTCCAGAGTGCATGTGTCTGTGCTCGCACCGACGACTCATGTGTTGTTATGTGGCTTATTATATATTTACGCTTCTCTGATGTGCGAATGACCAGAACGTGTTGATGAATACAAATGCTAGCAGTGACCACGTGCCAAAGGTCTTATGAAATCGGCGAACATACTGATACTTTATGGACTAGAAAGTGTTGGAGAATATGAATGGCGAAGTTAGAATTTCATATTCTTACGCATAATATCCTTATAAGCTATGACGAAATTGTCGATATAAGAAGTTTGTATGCTTTAGTGTATTTATTGTGCAATTTCAACTATTTTCACCGTGCATTCTATGCGATTTATGTGTTTTCATTTGTATAATATACACATACACAAAACACACACACACATCCCATAATATATATATATATATATGCATATATATATATATATATATATATATATATATATATATATATATATATATATATATATAAAATCATAAGCTTAAATTGGCTTAAAATGTAAGGTTAAAATAAGATTGTTAAGAAAATTTAACAAAGATATATATATATATATATATATATATATATATATATATATATATATATATATATATATATACCTCATAATAATCCGCCTTTTTAATTCTGAAGTATCATCGTCAAATCATTCAGTTGGATGGTAAATATAGCTTATAAATGCTTGAACATGTTGAAATGTACACACCGTCAAAGGGAACGTCAATGGAATAATCTTATCAGTTTTAATGCGGTAGCAACATCGAATTTTAAATTTAATAAGACATTTCAAAAACAAAGGGAGATAACCATATTCGGCTAGGAAAATAAATAATTAAACTGATTAAAGGGAGATAACCACAAATAATTTACGTTGGTAATTTTTTTAAATAATAAGTGAATCTTATTGGTAGTAATTAAATAAAAATGCTGATAATATTTTTAATAACAATTATAATATTTGTTTATGAAACTTAATAAAAATAGAAACATATAAGAATGAAAGTCAAATTGATATTTAAATAAAATAGAAAATAATGGCTAAAATAACAGATAAACTAATACTAAGAATCAAAAATATAATAATACATTATCATTTATAAATTATAAATTTTAAGATAGATTATTAACAAGTAAAGTTTAATGACTTATGGTGGGTTTTATTTTTCAAATCAAAACCAACGTTTTTGAATGTCGTCTTTTAGATTTAGGAGAATTATTTTATTTTTATTACCATTATTATATTTTAAAATCTTAAGGGCTTCATATCTACAAAGGTCACATAATCTGCCCCCCGGCATATATGCTTTATATGATCATATTATTTCCTATTTCAAATTAAAGGGAATATTCTTATAATCGAGTCGCCAAATATGTTTAGATAGCGTAGTTTGGTTTAACAGGGAGGGATTTTTAAATGTGTGTTTGTGCGTTAAAATCCGATGTTTAATAAGTCCAGATTTGGAACCGAAGTAGATTACATTTTGTTTAATATATTTTTTGTCAGGTAGATTAGGAGTGGTATTGGTAGGTAATAGTTTTGGATTAAACAAATGTCTGGCTTAAATGATGTACTTCGGAGTTTTGAATATAATTACTTTAGTTCGACAAGTCAAAACTGAAAATGTGTTTTGATTTAAATGACGAACACTATTTAATAACATAGAGTATAAGCGCAGCAAATCATATTTAATAACATAGAGTATAAGCACAACAAATCATATTTATAAAAAAAACATACATATTTTTCATTCATTTTTAAAAGCTAAGTAAGTTCTAAATATATAAAGGTAATTATTTTCCGTACTTTTTTCAGAAATATTTTGTTGGTCTATTTAATTTATTGACAATTTACATTTAATTTGGGTTTAAGTAACAAACATCAACTGCGTTGAAAAATGGCAGTAAGTTTTAATTTAATATGCGTGTTATTTATCTTAATTTTTTTAGATTTTATGTGCCTGTTTGAATTTAATTGATCCAAATGATAAAACATTGCCAACTTTCACGATGATCGTAAACACTTTAAGATATTTGGTGTGCCTGAAATAGTATGTGTCTAAAAGCGTACCTTCGCGGTAATATGCTTTTACCTGGCTTAACAGGATAGGTACAGCTGGAATTTAACTATTCTATATAAAAGTAAAAAACAAAAAAAAACATGCTTAAGAATTCTTCATTATCTTCTATAATATAAACCTCACCTGCCTGTTTAAATGTATGTATGGGTTTATGAATGTGTGTGTGTGTATGCCTCTATGTATGTCGGCCTAAAACTTTATACAGAGGCGACGGATTTTCGCAATATCGGTGTCGTTTTAAATGTCGACCCTTCTAACGACAAACATCGAAAAATTGACTACAAACATTAATTGCTTTTGCCTCCACTTATAACTTTTCTACAGGAAGAGGTCACTGTTTTCGCCGATATATTCGAAAGTCATCCCCTCTTTCCGATTGACTAGCCTTAATTTAACACCTCGCCACCTTCGGTTTGGCGATAGATGCAACGGCAAGACGTCAAATTTTTTTCACATTCTTTTTATTTTTCCCAGTACGGATTCGAACCTGCATGTCTACTATCATATTTATTTAGTTCAGCACACACTCCGGCAACATCTGGCACCCAAGCAGGCGTATTATTAACTTTGAACAATGGGCATTAATAATTAATATGGCCTGTTACAAAAGTACGTACAGATACAAGGGATTGGAATATAGTTTTACGAGTTGGGCACATCAAAACTGACGATTTTCCTCCTGTTTCCATTAGCAACAACCATGAAATAGACGATTAGTAAAGCAATCAGAATAAGTAAAAAAAATCCACACCATTAATGCTTTTAAATGCGAAAATTTATTTCAATTTATTACAAGCGAAAGTCTAAGTATAGTTATTCTTCCGCTTTTCTGCAATATAATTTTAGCGGCAGTCCACCAAACATAACGAATGTGACAATAGTTGCAAGCAAGAGTTGATTACGTCTGACGACGCGAAGTCATTTCTTAGTAACATTGATCTCAGACGTGTCACTATTCTGACATCACTCATCATCCGCAGATGTAAAGAACGCTAGGTGAACGGCGATTAATTGGCATCTATAAAAGGAAATGCCAAAGAGGAAGCAGATAAAACTCTACAGAATTCTGTAGGATTAAAAATCAAAACACAGATTAAATTTGGATCCATGAATAGGTTACGATATAATCGCAAAAACATACATTATTTTTTTTAATATTTAGAGAACATGAGTTATCAAATGAAAATCGAGGATAAATATTACACTAATTAACAATACATGTTTGTCTGCGTTTACGGTTGATAGAATACGGATCTGATGCTCTAAATAACAATTGAAAAAGACCGTTGATTTTGTGAACCTTTTTAAACTATAGCATTATGTCAGTTTATGTTTTTTGTTCACATGTGCGTATGTGTAGAAGCTTTTCGAAGTTTGTAGGGCGAAAATTCCATGTCGATTAATTGTTGATATCGCAAATTATTAATGTAATGATGACTATTCTGGTCCGATATTCTGAGTGAGTATGCCGAAAAGGAATCAGTTTGAAGTAATAAAAGCTAGAAGTATTCTGAAAATTTGTGTTTAGCAAACTGGAAAAAACTGGCCTGTTCGAGGGCAATTAGTGTTTTGCAAGGAAATCCTGAGCAACGACCCCCTATTGGACGGACAGAATACTCTGCCCAGTCCTGCACATCACGCTCGGCTCGTTTAAGCAGTGCATCAGACCCCTGAGCTTACAGTATTGATTCATTTACCGGATTGATTTACTTTCCTGTGCTAGGCTATATAAGGATTAATCTTGAAGAAGTTTAAAGCTGGTATCTTTCACGGCAATAAGATCTGGCAGCTCATCCGAGATCTTCAGTTGGAAAACTCATTATGCATAGGACTGTAAGTGGAGCAGGGGTTTGTTCTGGTAGAACTTTCTTGGCAACTATAAGGCTAGAAATTCATAGGCTTGTCAAAATCATGTTGTCTGCACCGAAAAATTTGAACTGCAACATGAGTGTTATAATGAATCACCTATTTCAATATATCGACTATATTTCTGGACACCTGTGTGTAATGACAAACAAGAAAGGGAAGATATTCTATATAGACCTTAAGAATGGGGGTCAGCTATAAAGGTATCTAATTGTCATCGTTCACTAATGTTTTAATCTGACGAGATATTTCCCTGTCGCTAAACACTCCAGTAGTTAAAAGAAATGGAATTTCAACCGCTGGTTTTTGCACAATGGTATCGCAATCACCACTTTTATCAATGACCAACTCCAGTCTACAGTAACCGATTTTTCCACCAAGTAAGGAATATATGTTAGCAAAGCCTCATTTCTCTAAACATTATATTTAGGATGATATGTGTCGACAAATTCAACTGGTAATACCATAAAAATATAATCGATTTTGTTAGAAAGTCATATATCTTCATATCCTCTTAGCAGGATTACCTGGCTTTTTATCTAGGCTACCTTAAAAAATAATGGTTGCCCATTTTTATTAATTCATAATAGTATAATACATCATTACAATACCACACTACTATTACTACTACTTATAATAATACTACTACTACTACTAATAATAATAATAATAAAAATGATAATAATAATAATAATAATAATAATAACAAACGGCACCTGTGGAAATTCCGTATCGGCATTTTCATATATCTATATAGTTGTTCGGCATTCTGTGGTCGTTCTGTTCAGCATGAAGGAAGACACAATGATATTATCGCCCCTTACTAAAATAATAACGTTGATATATATTCCTAAGCTTATTATTTTATTACAAACACACCGGTCAATTAACTCACATTTCATTATTTTTGACCAAGTAAAAACAGATACCCTGTAGCAGACGACGACGGCGACTAATGAACACCGGCGCACATTTCAGTTGACACCGGTGCTTCTACCTTGACATTGGCACAAGCACATGACGTTGGTTGTTCAATTCTTTAATTTTAATAAAATAAAATAAACCTGATTTCACGTCAAATAGCAGACATAAGCGAATATTCGCAAGCAAGATTTTTAAAGAAATATATTTACAAAACTTTTGAAGATTTAAAAGAAAAATATATATTTACAAACTATTTTCTGTAAAAATATTTAAAAAACACATTCGAAAAGACGCCCATTTATTTAAATATATTTTGGATGTGTTTTTGTTATTTAATAAATTGATCACATGAGGGTATCAAGAGATTAAATCAAAATTTAATATTTAAAAAATATATTAATTATCGCTAAAGTTAATGTTTTAAAGAATAATTAAATTGAATTGTATGAAAAAAAAAACAAACAAAAAAATGCCGTACGTAAAAATCAATCTTGGTCGCAAAAATCCGTGAAACAATCTGAAACATTTACAAAATCCGAACAAGGCAATTATTTTGTATTTTTGTTTGTTTTGCCATTAATAAGTTTGGCTTAAATGTGTTTAGTTATCTATTTTATTATAATTTATAATCATTATAATTCAAGTTGTATTTAAAGTTCCGTACATATGTTAAAAACGCACTCAGAAAGGAACCCATTTATTAAAATATATTTTATTTGAATACGTTCGTTTTGTTACTTACTTAAAAAGTGTCATTTGGGTCAAAATTAAAGTGTAGTATCAGTTCTTCAGATGCTACACGTCAATTTCTTGTTCTCTCTCAGTGGAGGAGAAATTGTTTTTGTTCTTTTCCCCACGTTAAAACCAACCCTCGTGTCTAACTCTGTCCCGTTGCGAGACATTGTAAATAGATACTTAAAACATGTTTTGTAAATGTATATGTTTCTTTAAATCTTCAAAAGTCTCGTAAATATATTTTTTTAAATACTTGCTTGCGAATATTCGCTTATGTCTGCTATTCGATGCGAAAGCAGGTTTATTTTATTTTATTTTATTAACATTTAAAATTTAAACAACCAACGTCATGTGCTTGTGTCAATGTCAAGGACGAATCACCGGTGTCAATTGAAATGTGCGCCAGTTGTCACTAGTCGTCGTCGTCTGCTACAGGGTATCTATTCTTTACTTGGTCAATTATTGTATATGTTATTATGTTCTACAATAATTTATCATAATTGTAACACTCACTCTCCCCTTACTAACAAAAAATGATATATTGTATAGGCTGATTATTTCATACAAAAAAAGCTACTACCAATGAACTCACATTTCATAATTTTTCATAATTCTTGGATATGGTACTAATTTCAACAATAATTTTTCATCATTTAAACTTACCATATCGCACACCTTACTAAAATAATGACTTTGGTATATTGTCTAGGCAGATTGGTTTATTAGAACCACACAATCCATTAACTCACATGTCATAATTTTTCATAATTCTTGATAATGTTACAAATTACAACAATCATTTATTATAAGTTAACCTGACCTTATAGCTTCATTATTTTAGTACGGGTACTAAAATAATAACTTTGCTATATTGCCTTGTTTGATTTTTTTAGTGCAAACATTCTAATCCATTAAACCACGTATTATAATTTTTCACAATTCTTGGATATGTTACTAATTTCGACAATATTTTTTCATAATTTCAAGACGACTTATCGCACTCTCTTACTAAAATAATAAGTTTAATATCTTTCCTGAGATGATTATTTAATTACAAACACACCAAACCATTAACATTTCTCGTCTACAGTTTAATAGATTTAATAAAAAACACCTTATAAAACAACTTTAGCGAATAAATACTGGGAACTCAAAGGAAGCAGACATTCGCCGGTAGTCGAATGGAAAATAATGAAACAAGCTACCACGTGCAGACACTTAGACGACCCATGTAAATTATGCCTCCATGAAAAATTTGCTATCCTGTACTTTACAGAACCTCAAAATCTATTAAACTGTAGACGAGAAATAGCAAACAACTGTGTTCACAAAATAAGACTCACCCTAGGATAGCGATAAAAAATAGCTTTAAAACTAACAATAACAATAGAAAACAAACAAATAAATAAATTAAATAAACATGAATATACATAAACGGTCACACATATATGTATATATATATATATGCGCATGTGTGTGTACACATAGGTATATTCATATATATATATAAAAAAAGAGGGAAAAATCTACCTTAAACCACTAACCTAGTTCTAAAACAGATCCTTTGTTCGATAAAATGCATGCCCATTGGCTGATAGGAGGGGGCGCGGTGGATACTAGAAAGCTGATTGGCTTACTAGAAATCCTCGACATATATAAAAACCAGAAGCAACCACAAAATTCGCGCATAAGCCTGACGAATCCCACAGTGGATGAAACGCAGAATATTTAGTGTAGCTTAGTCGCCATATATATTTTATAAATTACTATCTAGCCCTACCTACGCATTGAACACTTTTGAATTAAATACTTAATGTTTGCGCATAAATCTATACTTTCGTATATTAAATTTATGTGAGTAAATGAAGTAGTTATATATACACATATATATATAACCCTCTCTCTCTCTCTCTATATATATATATATATATATATATATATATATATATTTTAGTCATCGACATACAGATCTGTTTCGTTGTTTCACAACTCATCAGTGCCGCTAGACTAACAGTTATCCCAAGCCGAGGATCGAACCTAGAACCGTCGTGATGACAGTCGGCAGTTCTACCCCCTGACTACGGAAGTGGTGGCCGCAAATTAATCCGTCCGAATGTCTATTTAAATAAACATCTGTCCGCCGCTCGTAAAGGGTTCAAACGTTTGTTTGTAAACAAACCGCGAGCTTCGCATTTTTGCAGCTAAATTAAGTGGCGAGTGAGATTATTTACGATATGGCTTAATCCAAGAGGGGGGGCTTTATAAAATATATTTTAGTCATCGACATACAGATCTGTTTCGTTGTTTCACAACTCATCAGTTCCGCTAGACTAACAGCTATCCCAAGCCGCTAGACTAACAGCTATCCCAAATGACTTTAAGAACATTTAAAACTAAAATGTTTAAATTCAATGTTATTTCTCGCGGTTAATTGTAGCAGATTGGATCCGGTCTTTGCTAATCAAACCATAGATGGCTCGCGTTTCCGAGTTCGAATCTGTTGACTGGTGTTAATCGTGACACCCTGCACTGAAGATTCCTGAAAGGAGGAAATACTAGTGTGTATAGGTATCAAATAATCACACACACACACATATATATATATATATATATATATATATATATATATATATATATATATATATAAAAGGAATGTTCCATCCTAAGTTCATTTGTTTTTTTTTTCTACAGTAACAGAAAGCTTTATCGTCAGTGTTCTGTCCGTTACATTGCCCACTTTTCTTTAATCACCTTGTCTATTTTTTTTTATAGTTTTCGTTGTTAACAGATACAGAAAATAGTAATTTGACAGTATTTTCTTCAGGAGCTTTATTAATTACATTGCCTTGGGAAAGTTCCTATCGTGAATCTTGAAGAAGTCTTTTAGCAAATTGTTTTTTGTCCATGATAAAATCGGGTTCGACCTTTAAATTAAGCCTTGTCCGTTTTTCCGTTAGTCCATTCGTCTGTCAGCAATTTTACTCAAAAAGTTCGCCTTGGAATATTTTGAAATTTTGCACAAACATTAAACATGAAATGAGTAAAAAGGTAACGGAACGGATTTTCCGGGAAAACTCCGGTTGTTTCCTCGGGATGCATTTCGGTTTAAAATGGTTAAAATTGACACTTTTATGCTTATGAAAAAAATTGATGCCTTGGATTTTTATAAAACTGTCTGGAAAGTTGTAATTAACTGATTTCTATATAAATTTATTTGTCTGTACTTTGCGATAACACTTGGCTGTGCCCAGGGGCTCTATAAGGGCTAATAAAACACTGAGTTTTGGGAATTTGTTGGTTGGTTGGTTGTTTTGTTTTACGGCATATCAACCCTTTTCAGGTTATTTAATGCCGAATCTTGTGATTTTTAAGAACGATTTTTTTTTAATATAGTATATTTGTTTTTTTTTTAGGTCGTATTCTATTTAACCTATAGTTGGGACCCTAACAGGTACTACCACTCCGGGTTAGAGTGGACCTGGGAGCAATGACAATTAAAGGGTGGCTCCACACTCCCTAAGGCCTTCAAGCTAGGGCCTCACCATCGGATATAGTTTAAGGTCATATCCAGGACCAGGGCACTTTGTTACTATATTTGTCCAAAATATACTGAGTAGGTTTATTGAACAGTTTTGCATGGTGTTGAAATTAAATTTGTGAATGTTAAGCTCTTTGGGCTTAATAGGAACTCAAGGATGTGTTAGACATTTCATTTGTTTTTTTGTTTTTTTTTTGCATAGTGCACAACTTAAATGTATTTATGTGAAGAACTTAAATGCGCCGTTTCTTCATTTGTACCAGGATTTGTCGTCTTCTCGGGATTTAGGGGCTAAATAGTGAAGGGGGCAAATGCTGAACTTAGTCATTTTATTCCTCGTCCATTGTGCACTTACGGAGTACCAGACATGATTCACATGTTTGTTTTCAGAAAGTAGTTGAGTTCGTATACAAGTTTTGAAGGGCTAGCGTACCTTAAAAAACTCAAATGTTACTAGTTTGTTTGACGCATTAAAAAGTTTCATTGTACAACATTCTCGTTGTTCTATTCAATATATATATATATATATACAAATATATATATATATATGTGTGTGTGTGTGCGTGTGTGTGTGTGTGTGCGTGCGTGTGTGTGTTATATACGTGTAACATTTACGTTTTACCGCGCCTAACTTTCCTTGGCCTCATTTCCATTCCTTAGGTGAATCTTGTCGCAGCCAGACATAAACCATATCATAACGGCGCACGTTGCGTCGATCATTAGAAGTCGGATGCTACAATCTCGTCTGTGTGCGTGAATTTATAACAGGTCCCGGTGTTAACGAGATAATGCTATTGCGAGCAGCACGTTGGTTGGTGCAAGGTGGCCAAGCATAAAACGGTCGAAGAGGATGCACAGCGAGTGGTAAGGCCATGAATTACGGGTATAATACGATGTTCACCATGGCGACGTAGGAGTCGATGTGGTGCTTATTAAGTAGTTTGTGGCATCGATGTAATAGAAGTAAGATTACAATTTATTAGCGGGATCATAACAATAAGTAGATGAGTTGCTAAAATATTAGTGTCTGGCACAAGAGCTTTAGAGACTTAAAAGACCATATGTATGCCGGTATATATATATATATATATATATATATATATATATATATATATATATATATATATATATATATATATATATATACTTAAAGTTCACGCATAAATTTATACTTTCGTCTATTAATTTTATGTGAATAAATGACGTACGTATATATATATATATATATATATATATATATATATATATATATATATATATATATATATATATATATATAAATGTAAATGTTGATTCGTTCGGAATTAATTGTCTACAAAACCACTGGACGGATGGCTTTCACGTTTTGGTATAATATGTTTACTATATCCATGTGTGTTTTTTTTATATTTCTTTTTGATTATGACATTATACCTAATTTTTCTATGATAAATAGCTGGATTTCTTTGTACCGAGAGGCCATTTTGTTATTTAGGGACAATTATTTATTACCGTTTCCTGTCAAGTGACCAGTGTTACAATGTAACGGTTTTCCTGCTATATCTGGAGATTTCGTTTACAATCTAGCGGGAAATTCTAGAAAATCTGGAGATATTTGGCACACACACACCCGCATTAGATTGTTAAAAAATAAAGAAAAGCGCTTGAAAAAACTTTAAAAGATAAAATATCTCATTCATGTAAGTAAAAAAAAAGTAGCATTTATTGCCTTTGGTAACAATTATTTATTGATTATTTGTTTTGTTCTAACCTTTTTTTCCACTAACCATTCTTAAATCTCACTATAAAATCGATTTTTCCAAGTACATTTTAGGTGGGGGGCATTCCCACCTCCGAAGTTTAGTTTAAAATACGATCTAAAAGTGTAAAAAGCAAGACTGTACACATCGAAAAAGTTGTCAAAAAACAAATATATAACAAATAAAAGTTACTTTTCTGCCAAACTGGATATATTTTTCGTGTTTTTTTCAATGTTACATATTTATTCAGCTCGAAAAACATACAGTGTTTACCGGTGTATTCGAAAATTCAACATGGCGTCTCACACCCTCTTTAACACCGTAAGTATGGAAAAAGGTGTTATAAATAAAAAACTATACAAAATACTATTAAAACCCCTCCGAATATATGCCAACCTATGTCACAGTAACATGTATTGAGCGAGTTTTTAACAGTATTTTATCCGGTTTTTTATTTATAACATCTTTTCACAAACTCACCGTGTAAAACAGAGAATCAGACTCCATCTTGAATGTTCCAATACATCGGTAAACACTGTATGGTTTTCGAGCTGAATAAACATTTTACATTGAATAAAAACACGAAAAATATATCAAGTTAGGTAGAAAAGTAACTTATCTTTCCTATGATAACATTTATTTGTTATATATTTGTTTTTGACAACTTTTTCGAATCTATGTGTACAGTAATACAAACCCATAGTGAGAAAACACGGAACATTATGGAGTTTTTTTTTTGGGGGGGGGATTAGCGATTTTTGAAAATTTCAGACGATAAGTTAAAAATCTAGCGATTTTCTGGACATTTCTTTCTCCTGATCTCGCGTTTTTTTTTTTTTAATCTCAGTTTTTTTTGTTTTTTTTTTACACAGTGATCACCACTTATCAAGGCCCGGAAGCCACTCAGGGATAAGGGTTATTGCAAGTACATTACGTTAGTGAGGAGATTTGCTAAAATGTTTACTTAAGGGGGCGGTTCATTATGAATTTGTTAAAATTGGACTTGAAGACATCCAAGTTGTAGTCCGGAGGGAAGCAGGCGGACGGAACAGAGTTCCACAGGCGTGCAGTTCTAAGAAAGAAGCGTTGTTCATGGAATCCGCGTTTTGATTTAGGAACAGATATAGAGTGGGGGACACTTTTCACAGTGGATTAAGCTAGACGGGTGTTTTTTGTGAAAGATTGGCGAGGGGGGAGCAGAGATTGGAGTTAAGACGAGCATCTGCCATGGAAATAACGATAAAAGAAGGACAGGCTCGCAACGTCTCTTCTGTGGGAGAGAGGTTGCAGGGTAGAGAAAAGGGCATACCCCACTAAGCCACGAAGTCTATTTTGTACTCTGTTAAGGGAGGATAGGCTGTTTTTAGCAGCTCCTGCTTAGAAATGGCAACAGCATTCCATCCTTTGACGTACTTGGCTTTTATATAGATAGATATTTGCATCAGTAGTGAGATATCTTCTGGAGCGGTAGAAGGATCCCACCATCTTTCCAGCGACCTTGGCAACAGACTTGATGTACGTGTTCCATTTCAGATCAGGAGTAAAGGTCAACCCCAGAAGCTTGTCAAAACACGGGGCCTCACCCAGACGAGAGCCATCCATCACAATTGATGCCAGATGGGGATCAGAGCCTTGATGATGTAAGGATAGGAGTTTGGTTGTGGATGCATTAAAGGTAACCAGCCACATATTCCCTCACTGAACCACGCGCTCGAGATCAGAGGAGAGAGAATCAGAGAGAACTTTGTCATTTACAGCCTTTGATGTGTTGCCGTAGATGGTCGTGTCATCAGCATAGATGTCAACGAATGATTTCAGTATGTGTTTAGGGAGGTCATTGATGTAGATCAGGAAGAGAGTTGGGCCCATGATTGACCCCTGAGGGACTCCAGCATTTATATTGCAGGCCTCCGATTTTTGTCCATCTACCACTACTCTTATGAGCCTATCGGAGAGAAATGATTTAATGATTGAGAAAACATTTCCAGTTATTCCGTAGCTGGAAATCTTGTGAAGTAGACCCTTATGCCATACCTTGTCGAAGGCCTTTGATATGTAAAGAGCAATTTCCCTAGAAAGGAAGCCTTTGTCAAGAGATTCACTAATCCTGTGGGATATAACCGTCAGCACATCTACGGTAGATCTTGCAGAGCGGAAACCATATTGTGTGTCACTAAGGAGGTTATTCCTGCTGAGGTGGTTGACTATTTCTCTATTTAATATGTATTCCAGCAACTTACTCATAACACACAGGAGACTTATTGGTCTGTACTGAGAGGGAGATGACTTATCACCTGAATTCTTAAATACAGGGTAAACTGATGGGGTTTTCCATAGAGTCGGAAAGCACTGTTCCTTTAGGCAGCGCTTAAATAGTTTCGTAAGTATGGGAGCAAGTATAGTTGACAACATTGCATCACAAAAAAAAACACTACAATATCGGTAAATTTTCAGTGGGTTTAATTACATGATTATTGATAATGTAACCATGTGATTTAACTTTAATTTAAATTAATCACACGTGGTCGCAAAACGAATGCCGACGCTCAAAGTGTATACACATTTTGACTCCTCCCTTTACTTAATAATAAACCAAAAATAAGGAAATTCACGAATTTTAATGAAAATTGCAGTATTTTTCAAATAATGATCGCAGAATATAATGCACTAATTATTTTACTTAACTCTTAGTTAAAATGTTTTATTTTGTTTAAACAAAAAATACCTTTACTAAAGTTATGGTTTTCAGTAGTAAATAAAAACGCAAGAATTTATTTTTGCTTTTTTTTAAAGCATCGTAATTTGTAACAATAAAAAAAATAATTTTTACAGTAACATCATGAAAAAAGCCCTAAAATCCGTATTAATGAATTCAATATAACTCGAAGAAAAATGAATTTCTCACATACTATTCAAAAAAATTAAAGATTCAATTAGATTCCTATTTCAGTCACCTTAATTATTTAGGGTGAAATTAGTTTAGGAATTTATAGCCAAACCTAAATATTTTTTTTGATAAATATACAGCTACGCTACTACAAAACACCAACCACTCTAATTTGTTTAGGGGGGATGTGATGTTGGGGCGCGCGCGCCAACATCGCATCCCCCCGCTTGCGCCCCCAATGTACAAAGTAAAATCTTCGGAAAATGTTAAATGGTGTTCTAATTGGTAAATGTCGGTGCGTTACTTACGGAAAATTTTAAAATTCGATGTTCCAGGTAAAAAAAACAGATAAATTACCTCCCCCCTACTCCAACTTGGTGTGCTTTCCTTTTCTTATTTTATTTCTTTTTCAGCTAATTTTAAATGTTCCACCCAAAAAGCGCTAAAATGTATTTTAAAAATTAGAAAATTATATGTGCTGGAAAAAAATCCCCTCCCCCCCCAACGTAGTTTGCTTGGTGAAGCCGTCGTTTATGCTACAGCGTTAATGCGCGTAACATAAACGGAAGCTGCAAAATGGTGAAAAGAAGTTCGTGGGTTCAGTGGTAAATACCATGCAAACGGTAAATTTGCCCCAAGTTTGAATATCATATTCGTTGTCAGCGACCTCAATTACCTATGAAAAACAAATTAGAATGGTCGGTGTTCTGTAGTAGCGTATCTGGATATTTACCTTTTTTTTCTTGCTTAAAAAAATAGCATTAATACAGTAAGTTAGGTAAACTGATTTTTTCGTTTAAAAATGGAATTATTTCCCTTTCGTTATTAACTTTTTTTTTCTTTTTTTTTAATAAATATTTTGTGGGGTTTGTATTACTGTACACATAGATTCGAAAAAGTTGTCCAAAAAGAAATATATAAGAAATATATGAATGTACGGAAGCTATCCCAGTCAGCCATAGTATCGGTATACAATACGGTGGAGGGGTACGTCTGGGGGCTTCCTACATTTCGTTTTTATCTTAACTGATACGACGGAGTGGTCAGAGGATCCTAGAGGAGAATGAACGGAACATGAACATAGCTCAGGGGAAGTTGAGAGAAAAGGGTCTAAGAGGCTTGCATATTGACCGGGTGTATCGGGCACACGGGTGGGTTCGCGAACAATCTGAGTGAGATCACAAGCAATGGCAAAATCATTACAAAACCTCCCCTCATCATCTGTCTTATTATAATGGGTCAGCCATTACACGTTATGGATGTTGAAGTCACCACATATGTGGATGTTAGCCGAGGGATATGAAGACAGTATGTGGTCTATTTTCTCAGATATGCTCTTAAAGATAGTAACTCTGTTGTTGTGGGACCTACAAAGGGCAAACATAAATGCAGTGGTGTTAGCAAGTGCAACCCTGAAGCACATATAGGGTAAATTAGGATCTTCTCTAGAGATATCCCTGCCATACGGGAAGCCATCCTTAATGTAGGCACATATTCCATGCCCATGGCGATCTTGGGGGTCAGATTTAGCTGTTAAATTTGAGTATCCGTTAATTATGAACTCATCTAGGAAAGTGGTCGGCCCTATGCCAGTTTCACTTTGAAATAATATGTCCGGTTTCGTCTCCTGTAATTGGGTTTCAACCTCTAGAAGGTTGGAACGTAGACCCCTGATGTTGGAGAAGGAGACCTGGTATTAGGGGTCTACGTTGGAAGATGGGGTTCTAGGTTTAATCGAGTTTTTATTCTGGAGATATTTCATGTTGAGGTTTTGGGATTTGTGGAATAGGTCGGTAGACTTGGTTAGAGCAGTACAGGGAGGGAAAGTAACAGAGAAAAAGACAGGATTTTTTTTTATTTGTAGCACACGAAAAGGAAAATCCGTAACAATTCCCCACTAGTATGGCATCGAGAGGCCCCACCAGAGACTACTGCATGGTCCAGATCCACTCACCAAATGGCAATACAACAGTCCCAGTACTTTGCGCCTGCTGATAGGACAGCCTCCTTAGTGATTAATCCAAGGTTCGGGTCCCTGACTATCAGGCGGATAACGTCAGCCCAGACAAACGTTTACATCCAGCACCCATACTAGTGACATGGCCACAAGGACAGATAGAGACAGAAAAAATTCCGACATCTCAGACTACTGGTCACCAAGTACTACCGACCTTTAAGCAGCTTTTTCTTCACCCTTTGTCAGAAAAATCACTGATTGAATGAGGACTGAATGACAAAATAGGAGAAGCAAGAGTTACTGGAGCTGCCGATAACACATCCACTGTATTATCTACTCTCCATTAAAAAAAAAAAAACACTATATGGGAAAATTTAATTATGGCTAAATACAGACCAATCAACATGATGATTAAGAAATACAAAAATGAAAATAAATGTTAGCTAACCAGCTTTCGTTCCTCGCTCAACAGAGCAAACTCGAGGAAATTACGATTAAAAAAATAGTCATAAATAGGGCGGGGAAGTAAAAGAAAATTAGTGGGGGAAAAATTATATACAAACCAAATTAAGGCCTGAAAGGAATGATAACGTCTTAAAGACATAAACTAGTTTCTAGAATTTTAAGATGAAAGGGTGAGTGCGACTTACTCATAACTGCAAACATGTCAGCACTGAAATTCGTGGCACACGCATTGTTATTTATGAGGTGCCTGCAAATCGGAGAACCATACCTGTTACTAAAAAAATCCGAAGGTGACAAATATGATAGTACGTGTTTGTTCAAATAGGAATCCAATCTTGACGATGTTCGCCAAACGTACTGCGCGCTGCAACTACATTAAAAATAAATAAATAATAGAAATATTATGGTTAGGTGGGAAAAACATCTTTGCAAATGGACAACAGCATAGGTATGGCTAAAAAAAAAACCGCGTGGATTCGATGTAAATAATACCGGTGCACAGACAAAGACATTTGCTTAACAAATCGGTCACTTATGTTACATAGCCAAGGAAGACGAAGGAAAACAGGACATCTATTAGCTACAAGTTCTTTAGCTTTGTAAAAATTGGAAACTTTTCTTTTACAAGGTGGTCACCCCTTATCAAGGCCCGGAAGCCACTCAGGGATAAGGATTATTGTAAGTAGAGTACGTTAGTGTGGAGATTTAAAGTGTCTACTTCAGGGGGCGGTTCATCGGGAATTTGTTTACATTGAACTTGAAGACATCCAAGTTGTAATCAGGAGGGAAGCATGTAAACGGAACAGATTCCACAGGCGTGCAGTTCTAAGAAAGAAGCTTTGTTCATGGAATCTACGTTTTGATTTAGGCATAGATAAAGAGTGGGGAAAGTTTTTGATAGTGGATTCAGAACAAAACAAAGACAGGCTTGCAACGTCTCTTCTGTGGGAGAGAGGTTGCAGGGAAGAGAAAAGGACATCCCCCACTAAGGCACGAAGTCTATTTTGTACTCTGTCAAGGCAGGATTGGCTGTTTTAGCAGCTCCTGCCCAGATATGGCAACAGTATTCCATCCTTGGGCGTACTTGGCTTATATATATATAGATAGAGAATTGAATCAGTAGTGAGATATCTTCTGGAGCGGTAGAAGGATCCCACCATCTTTCCAGCGACCTAGGCAACAAACTTGATGTACGTGTTCCATTTCAGATCAGGAGTGAAGGTCAAGCCCAGAAGTTTGTCAAAACAGGGGGCTTCTCCTAGACGAGAGCCATCCATTTCAATTGATTCCAGATGGGGATCAGAGCGTTGATGATGTGAAGATAGTAGTTTGGTTTTAGATGCATTAAAGGTAACAAGCCACGTCTTCCCCCACTGAACAACTCGTTCGAGATCAGAGGAGAGAGAGTCAGAGACAGGTTTGTCATTTACAGCCTTGGATGTAGATTGTCGTGTCATCAGCATGGGTGTCAACGAATGATTTAAGTATATGTTTCTTATTAATAGTAGTTTCAACAATATCTAAGAGGTAGCCATTGTTACAGAGGGTCTTAGTTTTTTATAATAAGGGAGATTATAAGCTAGGGAATATACATAGAGCAAGGATTAGTGGTTAATATTGGTAGGATAGTATGGAGAGCATTATAAAATGGTGCATTATAGAGAGGGATATGTACGAATTCGTAAATTATCTTAACGGAAACAAAGAGACGGTTTCCAGACATAATAGAGAACATCGATGACTTGAGTTTGAAAAGGCAAACATAAAATGGCTTCATTTTTTTACAACGTTGTACACGTAAATGTACAAAATAGTAAAATGTATAATAGTAATTATAATACAAATAGTATCGCTACTACTAATATTAATAGTAATACTGAAAATAATAAATAATGAGAAAATAATAAAAAGTATATTAAAATAATAATTATTACATTAATAATAATATATGTATATATGCATATAATTTATATATACATATATGTGTGTTTATATATATATGTATATATGTATGTGTATGCACATATACTTATTTATATATATATATAAATGTATAGATATATATGTATATAAATGCATATATATTTATATATACATATATATATATATATATATATATATATATATATATGCATGTATACCACACAGCTACCCACAATAGGAGTGTTAATATTTGTTTGATATCATAGTAAACAAACATCTACATCAAATTAAATAACTGTCACTCTTTTCGCTGACAATCAAACTCATTTTTATAGATGTTGCATCCTCAAGTTCCGGTCAACTCATCATCTGCCCGTCGGGACCCGCGGCGAAGTAGAAAAAAAGGCGTTGAATTGTGACTTTTCAAAGTGAACATAGTCTTAAGATTGCGGTTATTTTCTTTCCCAAGGAGGCCGGTAAATAAATTAGCCAAAACTTGGTGCCACAGCAACGATGGAAGACAGTAATTAGAGGGCAATATGATACAAGACTTAGCATTCCTATCTGGGCCAGTGGATGAGTCGTTCGAAATGTTGTAAATCAACAACTATGTGGACGAAGAAAAAATCCTCACGTGAAAAATTAAAAAAAAAATAAATAAATAATAATAATAATAAATTTAATAATAAAATAGTCCAACGAAAACCCAAAGATTATTCCAAGTTTCCATCAGGAAAAACGTGTATTTTTTATAGTAAAATAGGCAATTATTATAAATCAATCAAAATTCTATTCGAAATGTTCATAGATTCTCCTTCTGCGTGCGTTATTCTTACCTATACGATTCTGTTATAAAAAAAGTTGATCAATGGGAATGCGTCATCGAGCTTAAGTAATATGAGAAAGGCAAAACTGCGAAGGAAATATAAAATAATCTGCAAACATTTGGGCGAACACAGTATAGAAATTAGGAGAGAAGTCAAAAGAGTAACCAATATAAGCGTGCAACAGCATTGCAGTCATATCGGTGTTTTATAGTTAGGGAAAATGGAGCATTATAAAGGAGTCATTATAGAGCTGGATATATGCGAATGAGTTAATTATCTTACAAGAAACAAAGAGATAGTTTCCACACATAATATGTGAAATAGATGAAGGGAGTTAGAAAAAGCAAATATAACAGTACAAAATAATAAATTGTATAATACTAATTATAATTTGAATAGCAATAGCACTACTAATATTAATGGTAATAATGAAAAAAATAAATAATGATAATATAATAAAAACTATAATAATAATAATAATAATAATAATAATTATAATCATAATAATAATAATAATAATAATAATAATAATAATAATAATAATAATAATAATAATTACAATAATAATATTAAAACGGGGAATAGGAAGCTAATCAGAAAATATAAAATGACAGAAATTGAAATAAAATGTGATCAAAAATAAAAAAAATAAAAGATAAAAAGTAAAACTATAAATAAAAATAAAATATAAAAATAAAAATTATGACTGAAAATAAAATATAAAAATTAAAGTTATAAAAAAATTACATATAAAAGATAAAATTATAAATAAAAAAATTAAAAGATAAAATTATGAATGATAAATAAAAAAATGAAATTTAAAAATTAAAATTATGAATAAAAAAATAAATGATAAAAATTAAAGTTATAAATAAAAATAAAATATGAAAATGAAAATTATAAATAAAAAATAAAATATAAAAATAAAAATTATAAATAAAAATGAAAAGATAAAAATTAAAGTTATAAATAAAAAATTAAAATATGAAAATGAAAATTATAAATAAAAAAATAAAATATAAAAATTAAAATTATAAATAAAAATGAAAAGATAAAAATTAAAATTATAAATAAAAAATAAAATATGAAAATGAAAATTCTAAATAAAACCATAAAATATAAAAAATAAAATTATAAATAAAAATATTATAAGCATAGAAATCAGGGAGTGACTGCATTGCAGTCATATCAGTGTTTTATAATAAGGGAAATTAGAGCATATATACACTTTCTAGGAGAACTTAGGGAAAATACCAAGAGCAGGCATTGGGGTGAATACTATATACAAAGGTGAGGCATAAATGTATAAATTATGTATAGAGGATTAGCCAGTTCGATGCAGGAGATAAATTCAAATAATAGAAAATAAAATACACAATGAAGAAAAACAGATATTTTTTTTACCCCTAATTCATCATACAAAAAAAAAATCTGCATGAATAAAAATATAATTAAACCTATTTTACAAGGGGATAGGGAAGGCTAAAAGTGTTACCCTAAAACAAGCAATGCAGTCCAAACACTACTCCAAATTACATGATCTCGAGATTGCATGAATGGAGGGATATATTAAATTAGTATATTTTACAAATAAGAAAAAAAATAGAGCTTACTGCATCAGACTAGCTGTATCTATATCACGCTGTGGACAATAATATGATGTCTTTATAGACACAAATAATTATGCACTTGTCCCACTCCTCGTTAAATCGTACAAACAACCGATCAGTGAAAAGAATTCTGAAATCATTGCTTTAAGTAGTAATGAAATGTGTTTATTGTCTACTGCCCGCCATCAACAATATTTTGCGAATCATCAAACAATGGAAGTTTTAGGTTATTTAGAAAAATTACATAGTGTCATGTTAAAATGGAAGACGGATATTTGAATTACAAATATTTCGCAGATGGGTAGCAATTAACGTGAATTGGTGTCTCTCTATCAACGTCTTTTATTAAAAATGTGTCTTGCTGTAAGACACCGTGGGCGTGGAATTTCATTTGTTCTAATGATGTATGTACTATGAAAACCGCTATACGTTTATAAGTCTGTCAGTATGTCTGTCTCCATATATTAAAATCTATCTCCTTCGAAACTAAAAGTCGCCTAGCGGCAGTTAACGTGTCGAAGGATTGGATTTCTTTACTGGCCGTTTTTTTTCATCTGGTTGCAATTGTATTTAAAGAGTTAACAATAAGTCAAAATTGAACAAAATCATTAAACATTTTGTACAGCTATATGAGACTGTATAAAAGTTTAATTCTGTTTATATGAGTTTAACGTTGATACGGGGGAACCATCACCTCTATATGCTACAGTTTTGCTTTAGATCCTCGCATATTCCACTCAAATACGTTTCTTTACTTTTGTTATCAAGACTTAATAATAATATATATGGAATCTGGATGATTGGAATACGATATTTAAGCGTATTTTACGCCCCGGCAAATCCAGACGCCCCCTCTATTATATATATATATATATATATATATATATATATATATATATATATATATGATTAGTGTTTTTTGGGAAAAAGAATTACAACAGAGTGCTCAATTAAAAGGAAAATCCAAATTTTAAGAGCGTATTTATATTTTGTATTTTGTGTACAGAAAGTTGTTAGTTGAGACAAATCATTGGTACCGTCGGTTTCCAGCCCGATAATAAGGTCCGTTTAAGGTATCCTTATCAAGCTCTCTTCAGCCAAAATAGACGAATATTGGCTGAAGAGAGCTTGATAAGGCTACCTTAAACGGGCCTTATTATCGGGCTTGAAACCGACGGTACCAATGATCTGTCTCAACTAACAACTTTCTGTACACAAAATACAATATATATGTATATATATATATATAATTATATATATATATATATATATATATATATATATATATATATACAGGGTGGTCAAAAAGTCAGGTACCATTTTAAAGAAAAACGATATTAGCAATACACGTATATTTAAATACCTTGCATTGACATATAAAATGAAACAAACATGAAATATGTTTATTTTGTTAATTGTCGTCCATTTCTCTCTATCAATCGCTGGAAGCGATTAACCACTGATTGTGTAACACGTGTAATCATGTGAGCTGATATCCGCGCAATCTCCTCTTTAATATATAACTTTAAAGACGCTATTGTATCAGGATTCTTGCCATAAACGCTATCCTTTACATAGCCCCAAAGCCAGAAATCAGGAGGGGTAGTTTAATATTACACTCAAATATTTAAACAAATAATATTAAACGAATAGAGATTATAATGGATCATATTGTTTTTTCTACCTTTAACATGTTACCTGACTTTTTGACCACCTTTTATATATGGTTGTGTGTGTATATATATATATATATATATATATATATATATATATATGGTTGTATATATATGTATATATATATATAAGGTTGTATATATATATATATATATATATATATATATATATATATATATATATAGATAAACTTAGAATATCTGTAAATGTATATGTGTATATCGGGGCCCGACAATGTTTTTCGGACACTGTGGAAAAAAGTACTTCAAGGTGGTTACTAGTGCCAAAGTATTTTGAGATTGTAAGCATGTAGTTGAGGAGTGAAAATCCACTACTTGTGTAATCATTTTTTTTTGGGGGGAGGGATAATTTTTGTTTTTTCTGTGATATTTGCGAAAACTTGCTATACACAATTTTTTAGACATCAAGAACTATGTTCATGTATATGTTGCTGTATGCAAATTTTCTGTTTGTACACTTATATTTCGGCATTAGAATAAATTATCTCTTCTATTCTACTGGACAAAATAATTAATTTTTATGAGGTAAAATGCATTCAAAAGAAGAGAAGTCCTTTGTTAGCCACGTAGGAGGGGGAAGATGGCCTCAGCATCAGTAGGATCGCCATAGATTTGAAGCTGTCGAAATAAACGGTGGAATATATGAGGAAGACAAACTCCGCGCGCAAAAAGAATAGAGGACGTAGAAGATTACTTGGCAAGTAGACGGAAAGGATAAATAAGAGGACTGTGACTGTCAAAAATAAACATTCATTTTGAAAAGGCTTCTTTGTTATAAAATAGTCTACCATTGCTTTGGGCGGGCTGTTTTCTGCTGGTGCGGTGACATTACATTTCGTATGTACTTGTGATGTTAGCTTTATAAATGTTTTAACATTAGTCAAATACGTGTTTTCACCTTTAATCTTATTTTTGGATTATTGGTGTTCAATAATTATCTGGTGCAGTCCCATGCAGATCTTCAGTAAGATCACCACTATTCGCATGGGTGCCTTGGCAGTTAATTAAAAAAAACGGCATTCGTTTCCCTCTTTATATTACACACTGCAATTTCTTCTTTTATCTGAGAGTAGAATTACAACTTAAAGCATTAAATAACGTATTTTTTTATTAGTATGCATCTAAAGTCTGTTTTGAGGGTGTCGTGTGCTGTGAGGTACTGATACCTTGAGCAATTTGGGGATGATATGTGGTATGTTAAACAACACTGTAATTTTACCTGTCTCAAACTGCGTTGTACGCCTCCCAATTAATAATGCCTTGCTAATCCGTTATAAAAGACAACGATTAATAACGCCCAATAAAAGCGGGTGGCACGTTTAAATGCTTTGAAGTGGTTTAAACAGTTTTAAACGATTTTCTATTCAAGTCATTACCTTAGTTTTTTATTATTTTCTATCACTCGCTGACGACAACTGATGAAGGTTGAAAAAACTCCATGATTTCCTTTTTTTCTTATTTTTCTTTATTTTTTTTATATAAAGTAGAGTCACACTTTCCAAGCTCATCATGAGTCGTTACACTAATGAGGAGCGCTTATTTATCGTAGAGACCTAATTTCGGTTGAATCAGTCAATATAAGAATCTCAAAGTGAATTTCGACGCAACTTCAACACAAGAATTTTCCCTACTCTCAATGCAATAAAACCAGACACAATGAACTCCCTTAAAACCAACATAAAGGAGGAAATTAGGACCATAAACCCTGAAACATTAGGTGATGTGCTGGAGACAACATGAGTGTGAAAATGAAAATGTGGACATTTAAGTAACATCATTTTCATACCGAAAATTAGATCTTGTGAAATACATACCCTAGATTAAGTTGTGTAAGTAAAATTACATTCAGTAGTGTATGATATTTTACTATATTTCGTTTAATCTGGGAGATATCCTTTTTTTTCTCATTCTCCAGACAAATGCATATATATATATATATATATATATATATATATATATATATATATATATATATATATATATATATATATGTATATACATGTATATATATCTATATATATATATATATATATATATATATATATATATATATATATATGTGGGGGGGTGCGTATATGTGTACGCAACATTTTATGAGGTCCGTGCGTATATTTAGTCCATTTCGTTCACTGGTTTTATATCTTTCAGTCGCACATGCAAACAAACACGACCCTACACTTACACGAAGGCAGTCATTAATTCCATTGGGGGTCGATACTCAGTTTGCCAAAATGGCGAAGTCGACATCGTGTCGAATTCGTGTCAATTCATATCCCACAGCGAAGCGTCTGATACTAACCAGACTATTGATCACATAAAACGAGACATGTCTATCTGCACCCTATGAAGGGATTCATAGCGCTTAACTCCCCGCCAACTGTCCGTCCATCTTATCTTTACTGCCGCCATCTTGAGATGGACGGCAGATTGAAAGTATTATCGATTATTCAAATTTGCTTTTCTCTAGTGCGCACGCGTCTAGTTTTACTGATTTTTCTTTCTTTTTTTCCGTTTTGTCAGCTATATACAAATCTAATTCTTCGGGTTCTTATTCCATTAATGGTCGCAAAGGAAATCATCGCAGTTGTGAACATTGAGTTCATTTGTACTCAAATAAATCTGAGTTTTGGTCAATTTTGATCAATAAAAACAAAATGTATAATACTAACATAATATTAACAAAGATTCGTGTGGAAAAAATGTGCTACAAACTGCTCGTCTAACACGAACTGGAACAAATACATAGAGTGAATTGGAAAGCCTGCTGCAAAGAAGGTGTGTTCCCTCCATCGGCCTAAAAGACTTCTAACACCTGAGGGTATACTGTACCTCTCAAAGGCCATCATTCGCCCATGAAGAGAGTATTGTTGTCACATCTCGTCAAGTGCATCTACCACTTGTATTTTCCTTTATATAGCGTCCAAAATAGAGTTATCAATCTAATCCGTCTCATTTTATTAACTAGGCACCAGCCCCTGTGCCATCGTTCAAAATGTTGCATCACTTTGCCCGTTTTACACATATTTTAATGGAATGTTTTCTGATGAACTTGTTTCACGTCTACCTCCTCAACGTACATATCCCCGACAAATCTGCTTAGCAACTAAACCTCATCTATTCACTATTGATATTCCTAAATGTCAGGAAGCTTTCTATTCTAATATATTCTTCCCTCGAACAGCTAGACGTTAGAATTCCTATTCATACTGCATACTTTCCTGGCTGTACTGATATGCAGAAGTTTAAATCTGATATAACAAATATCTGGTTAATCTTTCCTAGACGTGGACCCAAATAGTAACCTCTTACGCCCAAGTGGCGATATGTTTTGTAAGGGGTGAACATGAGTAAAATAACAGTATCCTTAATGTATATATTATTACATATAATCCTTAGTATACTTAACCCCATTTCCTTATTTCGTTTACCGTCGGATTATCAGTAACAAAATGAATATTAGAAATATCCATTAACATGGTACACGCTGAAAACATCCAAACCATTTTTTATGTAGATACTCTAGTGTAATCTATAGTACAAGACAAGGGTACACCTTTTTATATCTGCTTCAATTACAAGTTATATTTTTTACCTCACTAATATTTTCTTTTATATCTAGTAAATGTAACGGTAAACATAATTCCCCTCTTTGTACATACACTAAATGTTCCAAGCGTTGCTCGGTAATAAACTTAGATTAAATTCCTTTAACATGAATGAATAAAATGCAAAGAAACTGAGATAATGCATGCGTGCATTATATACTTTTTCTAAACATAGGCAAAACATACTTGAGCTGAGATCAATCCATGACTTAAAAAAGTCAGTTAAGTAAGATAGCTATTCGACCAGTTTTCCAAGATCTGGAAAAATGTTTATACACCCTGTTAAAAATTTCAAACAGATGATAAATAAGTACCAAGTATTACTTTTTAAAATAGAATTTCTTTCTAGTTTTCCGGACAAAAACCGTTAAAATATTCTCCAAATGTCTCGATACTCTACATTCCAAATGTAAAGTCTGTGGATAAAACTTTCTTTAAGCATATCGTTTCAGAAATATTTTCTCATAAAATCAAACTCCTTATTTTCATAGATATACTAGCAGACCGCCCAGTCTTGCAAAGTCGAAAAAAATACGTATAAATGTCATATTTTAATGAATCCAGAATTCTTATCAATTATAAACACAAATAATTTAGGTATTAGACGAGATTTTTAATTCCTTTAACAAAACTGGATTTTAAAAAATCGAAAAAAAACTGAGACCTACAAGTATTATAGTTTTAAAACAGTCAATTTCTTTTAGGAAAAAACACTGAAGATGAGATCCAAGCCTAAACGTAATAACAGTTAGTTAAATATGCCATTTTATCAGCCTGATAATCTACTACTAATCTCCATTAAACAAAGCTGAGACAGGATACAAGGAGAATCTTCATCATTCCAAAAATTATAAAGGAACTAAATTCAAGGCAAAAGAATATCAAAAACTCCCTGCAAAATAGACCCGGTTTTCCAAGGGCAATACTTACAAGAGAAAAAAATCGGTGATAATGCATGGGCTAGCGGTTTAATATCTGGATTCTGGTGCAATGTCTCATCCCGTACTTTGAATGTAGTAGTATATATAAAAAATAAGTTTGTTATCTTGAATGTTTACTAGAAATTGTGCTCAAATGTCAAGTTAGTCAGGACAGAGTACAAAATAGACTTTGTAGCCTAGTATGGGGATGCCTTTTTCTCTTTCCTGCAACCTTTCTCCCACAGAAAGGACGTTGCGAGCCTGTCATTGTTTTATCGTTATTTCCATGGCAAGTGCACGTCTGAGCTCCGATCTCTGCCCCCCTCGCCGGTCTTTCACGAAACACACCTGTCTACCTGAAACCACTGTCAGTAACTTTCCCCACTCTTTATGTATGCCTACATCAAAACGTAGATTCCATGAACAAAGCTTCTTTCTTAGAAGTGCACGCCTGTCGAACTCTCTTCCGTTTGCCTGTTCTTCACCTGACTACAACTTGGATGTCTTCAAGTCCAATATAAACAAATTCCTGATGAACCGCCCCCTTAAGTACGACACGACACTTTATTAGATCTTTATTTCTAGCGATTGCTGCGTTATTATCCCATTGATTGCTGGCCTCCGAACCTTGATCAGTGAATAAAACCATGAATAAAAAAGGACATCCTGAAATGGTGAGATTCACTCTTCAAGTAAAGCGGAGGAAATATTAAAAACAAACAACACTAATCGATGTCCGTATACCTATACTCAGTATGCCTTCCTCGCACTGATTCGTACAGTTATAGTGTCCCTTCTCTATATGATATTGCGTAAAGTAACATCTTTTAGCTAGACACTCTACAAAAGTAAAAGAAGAGCTAGTAAACCCAACAGATTTATACGTTAACACAGTTAACTGATCCAAACAAAGAACAGTATTACTTTTATGTATTAATAAACACGTAGGGAACTAAAAGAATATTTAATGAAATATGTGAATACCTTTTTATTTCATAAAAATATGAACTGTAGACACAATAAAGCAGTAGCTTGACTTTTGAGAACTTGGATTGAAGTAAAAATGAACGAAAAATATTAAAACAAAATTATGTAATTATTCATTGACTAATTGATACATATCTTATAAGAAGGGTTCGTGTATTCTAAAAGTCCATCATGATTGTATCAACACGATCATTTAGTTAATAGCTCGTCTGAGCTCCAACCTCTCGTACCGCTCGCCAATCTTTCACGAGAAACACCCGACTGGCTGAAACTATTTTCAATACTTTTCCCCACTCTTTATCTGTGCCTAACTCAAAACGTAAATTCCATGAGCAGAGCTTCTTTCTCAGAAGTTCACGACTGTGGAACTCTACTGTTTGCCAGTTTTCCACCTGACTACGACTTGGATGTCTTCAAGCCCAACATAAAAAAAATCCTGACAAACCACCCTCTTTAAGTAAGACACTCTATCAAATCTCCAATACTAATGTTTAATACAATACTATTTCATTGATTACTGTACACGCAATAAGCCTTATCCCTGAATAGCCTCCGGGACTTGATAAGTGGTGACTCCATGTAAAAAAATAGCTCTGTACTAGATACTCTACCAAACTAAATGAATTCTTGTCTTTGAATCTGACAAGATTTAGATACCACAGTTAACTCGTCAAATAATGTAAGTATCATTAATGTTATTAATTAAAACTTTAAAGGCAAAATAAATTAATAGGAAACATAAATATCCTTTAATTTCATATTAATCAAGTGTTAGACAAGAGAAGGGCCTTTCATTCTAAGACATTCGATATGTCATAATTATATAATTGATGGAAACGCGTACATTTTATTAATCCAACTTAGCAGAATATTTGTATTCTTTAGACATCTGACTTAATAACTAGTTGATTGTATCAACATGATTGTCTACTTATTTTAATTTTCCATGATATCACCGAATATAAGCAGCTATACAGCTATTGATACAGTAAATGCTTAGGTTATTAATGTTCATTTTTTTAAGTTCTTCGAAACCATCTTGGTAGACACATCTATGTGTAACCCAATCTCTCAAAAGAATCGATAGACAAATATGAATTACAAAGCTGGGAGTAATTCTATTCTTAAGAGTCACAAGATAACCACATATTCGCAGATCTAAAACAATTTCCTTGACATGGAAATTTGAGATTTTTGTTTATAAAAAGGTGCTTTCGTATATGCCGTGTTTCTGAGATCCATATCGCTGGCTAAGATAATTGGTTTGATTCGCAATATTTCCTTTCCTGTAAACATGCATTTATGTAAACCGGATGTTTGGGAACCGTCCAAACAATTCTTCTGAGATATTCGTTCGGTGCTTATGACTGCTATGTTTGAAATATAATTTTCTTGCGTCTACGGTGTTATATTTGATGCACTGTCAATCCGTCATTTAGTCTGGATTTGGATGAAACATTAATTCGTTGAAAAATATAGAGAGAGAATTATAGAATACATACTAGAAGTCATCCTCGAATGTCTAAGGGCTCTCTCCACAAGGTGTGTCAGGTCAACCAGGCATAAGGATAGTGTTCGCTTCATAAACAGGATCTCTCTAGGGCAAACAAAAATCCACAAGAAAAGGTGTAATGTTACCTAAAGTAATCGAGATATAATCTATCCCGTATTTCGCTGACTTGGTGGAAATTGTTTTTCAGCTGGAAGGTTGGTTAGTGCAAACAATCTTAAATTGTTGACGTATGTAAAACGATGTAGCTAGAATTTACAGTGTCACCTGTGATGCCATTCGGTTCGTGTGAAAGAAAGCGTGGAAATAAACAGAGAGAGATCGCAGAAAAAAAAAGAGATAAAGATATGGTTTCGCTCGTATATAAGCAGTCTAGCTTTCGCCTTTCGACGAAACATACGTGCGATTTTGCTTTTGGATTTTGGATGAAGCAGACCTGTCGAGGGAGGAAGAATAGGCTGAAGACAGACACACAGGAAAGCTTGAGTTGAAAATGCGACGCTTTACCTCCCTGCCGTTCCCTGTCAGACAAATAAAAACCTCATGACATAAATCGGCCTTATTATTTCCTCAAGTGTTCTGTTCAGCTTCGTCCAATGTCAGGAAGAATGGCATATTCGATGTGAATACAAAGAAAACAACAAAAAGGGTATGGTGACTTTATTGCGATGCATATGCACTCGCTGGCGATGACACTACTACCTACCTAGAAATGCAGGGCAACACATTTAATAAGAAGTTATACGTATAAATAATGATTATAATCAAAAATAACATCTTCCCCTTATCCGAAATGCTGCATAAGACAAAACTGGATGATCAACCAACCTTGATTATCTTTTCCTGGATATCAAGAAACTACAAGAAATATATAATAGAAGATATTGATATGATCAATTGAAGGGGGCAAAATTATGTTCTCAACTTCTTAAGAAATTGAGAACATAATTTTCCCCGCATTGAACATACTTATTACAACATGATTCTATTATTATTATTGGCTAACAGGGAGATTTTACACAGGTCATAAAAGATCTCTTCTTGAAAACGGCCCGCGGTGTTCCCTGCAATCTGAGTGAGAAAAAGTCTCCTCAGATTTCTAGTATTCTCAGCCTCTTGATTAACATTTGCAAATAAATTTGCATTATCGCAACAGCTAATTGTCATTGGTTTCTAGTTGGCAGCACCTATTGGTCTTCATTGTAATTTTAGTGGCGATAAGCCTCCTCAAGGGTTCAGTTCTCTTCGCATTCATGCATGGGGGTCGGATCAGTGCTCTCTCTTCAGATTTTCCGTTCTCCCTGAATCTACTTGGCTATTCGATCTCAGTCTTTTTTTAGGGGGGGCGGTGATGTGGTAATGAGGTAGGGGGGTAGAGAACTTATAGGTTCAATGTCCTTGCTTCCATGTAGCACTTCATGTTTTGCTTCTGCAGAAGTTTGGCTGGCCCGCGCTTCTTGCGCATATGTGTTAGTCTCAACATTAAAGTGTTTTCCTAATTATTTCAACTGTTTTCATTATTGTATTTCGTTGTATTTTTCAGTCATTCCTCCAATTCCAATTTCTCCCATTCTTTTTTCTCAGTGTTTTGGGAGTGTTTCTAGTGCTCCTACTATTACAAGTACTGTTTTGATTTTCTTCATCTTCCATATGTTCTCTAGCTCGCTAGCTCTGTGTACTTGCTCTGTATCCCCCCTTTTCTTTGGTATCCATACTCTGGTCATCTGGAACAGGAATATCTAAAATTTGGCAGGACTTTTCTTTCTTGTTTATTATTACGACATCCGATCTTTTTGCTTGGATGGGTTTATCAATTTGTATTGCCATGTTCCATAGGATTTACTGATTCCCCTTTTCAAATATGTTGCCGGCTTATGTTGGTACTGCCTGTCTGTGCGATCGAGATGTAGTTGTTTGCATAGTTTGCAGTGTACTCCCTTTTACACTTCGTCGTGTCCGTGCTTGTATTTTGGGGAGGAGGGGCAATTTGTGCATTCGCTTGCTACATAGTTTATCTTTTCGTCTCCGAGTCACGAGAGTATGCACTTGCTGTTTTCTTGTGTTTTGTCAATCTTTCCTTTGATGTTGTTAGTTCTCGGATTATCCTGTGATGCGGTGATTATGAATTCAATTTCTCGACATGTGCCATTTTCACATCCATGTCCAAGTGTTTTCGTTTTTTTTTTTGTCTTTTCTCATCCTTCTGAAGTAGTTATCTTTTAAGTGTCTGTTTTTGTTTGGTCCATTTTTTAGATTATCTCGCTGCTATGCTTTTCTTGTCTGAGTTTTGTGTTGTGCATTTTTCCAATATGTTTCTTATGCGTCATGTCCACAGTCTTCTATACAAAATTTTCTCTTTCGACTCCTTCCCTTTTCTCGTAGAGTCGGTCAATGTCGTCCTTTGTGCTGAAGTGCATTGTGCATGGTCATAATTTTCCTCGTCTTCTGATCGAGCTGTCTCAGTTCTTCTTGGTTCCACCCTATGAACAGTTCTGAGTATGGTACTTGTGATACTGCTCTTTAATTTATACTTTTTATTAGATTTCTATTATACAATTTTGTTTCGAGAAATTTTCGTAGATTCTTGATGCATACCTTTCCGATTGGCACTTTCATTTCTGTAGCTTTGGTGGTGTTTGCTTCCAGAACTCCCAAATATTTATAGGTGTCTTGCTCCACTAGGACCATGGTCTCCGTTTAGTTAGGTAGTTCCATACCTCTACTGTCTCCAGATATCCCTTTCTTATAACATGTAGTGCGTATTTTTCCATACAAAACTCAATTTGAATATCCTGACTGAATATCGTGGTAGTGGTTATTAGTGTGTGTAATTCCTTTTTGGTTCTTGCAAAAACGTTTCATGTCGTCCGTATACATTACATTCTTTATTTTTCCTTTGCATTAGACAACTTGCATTCAGTATATTCGGTATATTGTTCAGTGGTGTGCCTATGATTAACAGCAATGGTGGTTGTGTATCTCTTTGAAAGATGCCAATGTGTATGTTTATTTCTGTTATGTGTTTTCATCAGATGTCAATTCCAGTCGAATAATTGTTTCCAAATGAATTTCCAAATCAGAGAGCTACATAAAGGCGATATTTGGACTACACGCCGAATGTTTAAATTTGACCTCTTATTAACCTTTAGCGTGACCACTGTTTTTTCAATACGATATTCCAACGATCTCACAGCTAGAGATGAAAGAATTCACACATGATGCAACATAGGTAATTCTAAGTTACCGCATATTTGAGGGTCGTAAAATAAATGAGTTTTTTCCCGTTTCTTTATTTAAAGAAATTGTATCGACTTGCGGGCGAGTGATTTACGACTTTCAGTCGCCACAAGAAATTTTCAATCGACTGTGGCGACCGCTTGTGTGAAGTCTCAAAGGTTGTATATATATATATATATATATATATATATATATATATATATATATATATATATATATATATTCATCCACACACAGTACTGTTTCGCTCTTCCACAGCTCATCAATGCCGCTAGACAGGAAACTAACTCAAGCCAGGATTAAAACCCGACCGTCTGTACGACATTCAAACCCCCTAACCTGTGTGAGTCATGAGTTTAACGATGTTTTGACATCGTCTGACCTACCTAAGCTCGATTTGTTTACAAAGAGCTTCGCTTATACGCTAACGGTAATTCTGGTATCACTTGGCAATATGCTCAACTCAAGAGGTGGAGCATTATAATCATGCACATACAGTACTCTTTCGCTATGCATATATCTAAAGACAGTAAGGCAAGTAGGATTACAATTAGACCAGCTTGACACGATCTTTTCCAACTGTATTCAAACATTCATAACATAAAGAAGCTGTCCTGTGTTACGGCCGCCCATGCACACACGTAACCCAGTTGACAAAATCAAAACCAAAACACAATATGATGAAAGTAAAAATAAAATAGATAAACCATATACTTTATTATACGATATTCAGACAATTGTTCTTAAGAGAACAGCGAGGATACTAAAAAGAGCTATCGGTTGGTTTCAATTCAAAGCAGGGGAAAGTTGGCATCTGGTTTTGCTGCCTCGTACACACTGTTTCATTTTGTACGATATAATTGATTTAAAATGAAACAGTATTTAATAGTTGATTTTTCAATGAGGCAGGGAATATTTCATAAGCAAGCACTTGTTGATCTTATTAATAATACATTTTTATTGCCTACCAATTTTAGTCCTGATGAAACACATGCTAATATTATTAATATGACATTTATTTTTCTATCAAGTTTTATGCCTATATATATATATATATATATATATATATATATATATATATATATATATATATATATATATATATATATATATATATATATTAATAAAGCATTAATGTTGACGTCGTCAAATTAAAATAACATTTCCTGCAACTAAGAGGATCTCGTTCAAAAACTCATTTCCGAATGGTTGTTACATCATCAGACAATTATTCGTCTCATAATGCGCCATTTGATCCAATGACTTTACAATTATGTACTAGGAGCACAAGCACTGCTCCGCCAGAATTATCGCGACAGTGTGTCTCTCCTATACTTAATTTGCTATTCAAATATTCAGTGAAACTTTCAGAGCAAGCCGCTAATATTAAAGCTTTTAAAATGTCAAATTCACCTAAAGAAACCCCATTGAACATTACTCTAATAGCATGGCATTTCTTAAATTAAATGTCAGGACTTACATAACCCAATTGGCTCAACGTTGCCAAAAGAATATAACAGCTCATTTCAGTTACGAAAATAAAAAGAAAGTATATAGCAATTACATTTTCTCTAATCTTGTCAAAAAACTATATAAATATATATATATATATATATATATATATATATATATATATATATATAGAGATATATGTGCGTGTGTGTGTGTGTGTGGGGGTGGGGGTGGGTATATATATATATATATATATATATATATATATATATATATACTAGCAAAAGTATCCGTCGTTGACTGGGTTCAAACACAGTCTACAGAAAATGGACTCTGATTTATGAAAGTATGAGAGTTTATTAAAAGGAAGGGTTGTAAAGAGATAGCTTCGTATTTGGGGCTATCAAAACCAAAACACAATATGATGAAAGTAAAAATAAAATAGATAAACCATATACTTTATTATACGATATCTGTTCACACTGAACCGCTTATAACAATTTTCTGGTGATCTATATTAAAACTCCTTGTTAAAATTTGTGACATATTTCCATTCGATTTGGTCAGGTGCGAACGAACACCCAATAATTTTATTATACCATATTTCTTCAAACTAAAACATGATTATCACAGATAGATATGAAAAGTCTTTATTAAAGCTTGTGCTTATTTCCATTCTATGGATGCCAGTCTCGAACGCAGACCCCAAAATTTTATTAAACCATTCCTATATAAGTTAAAACATATTTATCAAAGTATCCTTGTGTACATATATAACAAAAACTCTTGTAAACTTTTTTGTTCATATTTTATTTCCATACTTTGCGGGCCAAACGCGAACGCAGACTCCAGAATTTTCATGAACTACCGTTTCGCTAGATAAAACATACCCATTCCTGATCCCCGATACATGTTCTCTCATTATATGTAATCAGTTTAAAAAAAAAATAGTAAACCATATAGGAGTTTATTTGTGCCCCCCCACACAGACATTCAGCTTTATATATATATATATATATATATATATATATATATATATATATATATATATATATATATATATATATATGAGCAAATAGTTGATAAAATATGTTAAAAAAACACTTTGAAATGAGTTAAAACATATTTAATCTGAAAAGGAAACACTAGATGAATGGATAGTCCTTTCTTATTTATATTTATGTCTCGGAAGCATATTTTATTTTTCTTTTATTAATATTATTAGAATCTTTTCTTTATTCCTTGTACACATTTTTGTCAATTTTTCCATGGATTTCTGCCTTTGGATTATTATGGACAATCTTCTCCCAAATATGGGATTTCCTGGGATTTTACTGGTACAAATGGAAATTCTTTTAACTTTCCTGAAGATTTACATTTGGATTTTACCATCACTGCATATTTTTATTTCTAACCAGACTATCCATTCATGTGTAATCACCTTTTTCTTAACTATATTCTCTCTGCTTCACTTTTTTTTTGTTTTCAAGTAAGATCTTTGACTTATTTTGTTTCATCAAATACTTCTGGATGCCAAAATCCGATCCCGCAATTTGCTAATTCCTACACTCTGATGAGAAGGAAAGTATTTCTTCGAAACTCGGCGGAGTAAGAACTATCCATTTATCTAGTGTTTCCTTTTAAGATTAAATATGTTTTTAACTCATTTCAAAGTGTTTTTAACATATTTTATTAACTATTTGCTCATACTATAAGCTCTATTTCCTATTTGGTTTTGTCGAGCTTTTACATCTGGCTGAGATAAATTTATAAATATTAATTCTTTAATATGTATAATATACTTTAATTTAACCATCTTTGCTCATTTTGATAAATTTAATTGTAATTTTATTTTATATATATATATATATATATATATATATATATATATATATATATATATATATATATATGTAAAGATTATTTTTCTTTGTGGCGTCCATAGATTCCGGGTCTCCTAAGTAAGTCTCATTGACTGAAACAGAATACTATTTGTAGCGACGATATGTAACTGTATACCTTCAAACAATTTTTTAAAAATATATTCTGCTCTTTTTATCAAGCACTATCTAACAACCTCCTTGTTTTCATCAGTCCCGACTTTTGAACATCTCAAACCTTAATATATATATATTTATATATATATATATAAAGATATATATATATATATATATATATAAAGATATATATATATAAAGATATATATATATATATATATATATATATATATATATATATTTAGATATATAGATATATAGATTTATAATTATTAAATCGTCATGTTAAGTGTATTTAGCGTATTTCTATTGACAGTAGGCAGGATCGCTGAGAGGATATTATCATGATTACGTTTTTAGTTTAACGATTTGAGTTCTAGTCGATCCAAAATGAGTGACAGCTTGAGAATCTCAGACACCGTATCTAAAAGAAAAAACTTTTAAATTAAAGGTTAAACAGAATGAAACAACGATAAGGTTAGCAATGACCTGAGCGATATACACAGGCAACTAATGGTGACTTGTGAAGTTCTTATTTACTTAAGATTGCATGACTATACCCGTCAAGCGGGAGCCTCAAACATTTCAGAATGCTTGGAAATTCTAACGGTTACTTTCTTCATGTATCATCTTTGAAAGTTGCAATATCATAAAAGTTGGAAATTTTTGGCAGTAATTTTATTCACTATATAGTTTTATTTAAAGCTTTGTTTAGTGTAAAATGTATAGGTGTTACCGTTTAAATTAGTTACGCTCCCTTCCTTATCGCTTAATTGTATTGACAGTTTCGTGCTGAAGTAATTTTCGACCCGGGAAATGTTCAATCAAATTAACTTATTCATATGAAAATAATTTAACGAAGTTTTCGAATTTAAATATTTAAACTGGATGTGGATGTAATTCTCCAGCTCCATACTGAACTGAATTTAAACTAGAATGTTGCAGAAAATTTTATTAATAACGTATATAACCTGACCTTTTAATAAAATAATAAGTTTAATTAAAAATTTTCACGAGTTTTCTCTAGTTTAGTTTGACGTAAGTTACACACTTTACAAAAGATATCACTTACATCCTTCATATGTTAACGGTAGGAAAATATAAGAATCACAAAACTTTGAGGATTACACCAAATTGTTTATAAATAAAAAGGATACAATTTTGATATGAAATTCAATATCATTTTCAGATTGAACCATTTCACATCATAAAATTTCAATTACTGCATTATGATTTATTTGCTCTATCTGATATATTAAGCGATTTTTATTTAGCTGGGATTGTTTTGATAAAATATTACAGCCAATAATATTTTGTAAGACCAATAATCACTGGATTTCCACACCAGTAGATCTATTTAATTTCATTATTCTGAAGAATATATATATATATATATATATATATATATATATATGCTTCGGAATAGTTTTTATTTTACAATCAGTGGTTATGTAAACGTGAGATTGTAGGTCTACAAAATATTACTGGCAGTAATATTCTATAAGTTATCCCATCTAAACAAGAATTGTCGGTATGCAAGATAGAGTAAATAAATTAAATTGTAATTCAATGAATTTCAAAAAAAAAAAACTCTCATTGAAATGAAATGAAGTGGTTGAGTTTCATATCAAAGAATTTTTATTATTCTAAGCAAGACAAAGAATGTTTTAGAAAATTAATCTCCTTAACCTATAGGGTTTCCATGTCCACCATCTCATCATAGGAGAGAAAATATTAGCAAATAGTTATAAAGGTGTGCACCCTAGCAAATAAACACATTTGCAGCAACACATAATCCATGACGGATCCGGTTGGGCACGCAAACAATAAATAATTTATTTTAATATTATATTTTCATCGAATGTTTATTTTGTTGTGTTTATGTTACGTTCTTATAATATGCTGCTCTATAATTAAAAGCAAGAGACTCGTCGATCTCGTCATTTCATTTGAAACACTTAATGGATCGTGACTCTTTTGTGTAAGCAGTTAGAAATACAGTGTATTTCACTATTTATGTTTGTCTAAATCGAGTACCGTTTTTAGGTCATCTCTTTTAATCAAAGTAAATCCTAAAAATGGCGACTCACTATAATACTTTGGCGCCAATCAACACTGCTGAAAATAAAATCTAATCACGCGATTGATTTCTTAAAGTAAAATATTCCAAAAAGTCCATTAATAGCAACGACGCTATATTTATTCTGTCGTAACTTTGCGAAACACAAGGCGCTGTTTCCTTTTTCACATAAAGACAACTAATAAATGAAACGAAGCATTATTCTATTTTTTTTTTGCAACCACAAACCAACCAAATACATAGATCCACTGTAAAAATAGATTTGCTAATAAATTGAATGTATTTTTAAAGCAAAGAGATTTCCTTAAATGTGCCTAGTGTAACTTTATTTGCGCTAAAATAAAACATTAAAAAATGTCTATCACCACTGAAACATAAAAATCTACTATAACAGTAAAAAAAACTATTAATTTTCAATTAAATTCACATTTCTACATGTAGCTAAGACCATGAGAAAGAGAAAGAATAATGCTTCGAAGAAAAATCAATTAGACATAAAATACTTAACTCTTATTAATTTTAACACGTAGGTCAATCTCATAACTTTTAGCGGGTTCTAAGTTTACTGGTAACATAGACATTTTCTCTGCATCACTCTCTATATATACAGGGTGACCCCCCAAAAACGGGTCCACCTCTACTCTAATTAGGCTCCGTTTCTTAGTGTTTTGTCCGAATGAAATAACTAGTTTATTATATTCAAAATATCACATCAAAACACTAGGGAATTTGACCTTTTTTTTCTCCGTTGACTGTAAAATGTTCAGAAAAACTATTGATATATATAGTGTGTATATAGTGTGTGTATGTGTATACGAATATATGTGTGTAAATTTATTAATGTGTCCATATGTATATATCTGTATATATACACATATATATAATGTATGTAAGTTCGTATATATATATATATATGTGTATATTAATTTTATTTATACAAACATTAATGGCTACATATGTGCATACATGTTTCCGTAATCACCCACGTTGGGGGATTACGTCTTCAGGCCAAGAATTACCGTCGAAAGAGAGAGAGAGAGAGAGGGAGAGAGAGAGAAATATATATATATATATATGTGTGTGTGTGCATATATATATATATATATGTGTGCGGGTATGTATATAGGTAAGTGGGTATGTATATGTATGTGTATGCATATATGTAAGTTTATACATGTATGTATATATATATGCATACATATGCGTAGTTATCTATCTTCTCTCTCGTTATCTCTCCTCTCTCTCTCTTTCTCTCTCTCTCTCTCTCTCTCTCTCTCTATATATATATATATATACATATATATATATATGTATATTTGTGTGTGTGTGTGTGTGTCTGTGTGTTTGAATGTTTGTGTGGATTGGGTTCGTGTTGTGTGCGTTGGTCTTTTTGTGTGTGTAAATAGAAAATTAACCCTTTGTCGGGTGTAAAAATCAAAAATATTAAAAAATAATAACAAAAGATTGATTCACATGTTCTAGGGTTGTTATGTTTTTCACTCTCAATTCTCTAAGGATTTTTCAGTTTTTTTTTATTCTGGTATTCAAGTAAAAGTCCTTCTTCGGCAAGTTCTGTATATCTCCAAATATGTGTTACTGAGTGTATTCGTGACATATGTATTACGTACTGCGGATTGTGTTTGTCATGTCTTTTGATAAACTTCTTCTTTCAGTGCTTTATCACTTTAAGTGAGAAATTCATCTTCAACAATATTTTCCAATATATTCCAGTTATTATGTGTTGTAATTGTTGGCGCATGACAGGATATGCATTGTTTTTGGCTTAGGGCATTCTAAATATATTAGTGTTTTACGTGATTAGCGTATAGACTGTAAATGGTAATCATATTCCATGTTCTATTTTATTGACTGCTAACTAACAATATTTTGGCATTGATCGTCACATGTTGTCACACATTGCAAACTTTTGGTCCTATTAAGGGATAAAAAGAAGGTATAAGAATATAGAAGTTGCTGTTATTTTCTGTATTTGCTAACCAGTTTAAAAACGTTACAAAATAAAAAATAACAAGTGGGTGTGTCATTGTAGTAGCGATGTTATTTTCATATAAACTAAGATTGTAAAACTAGCGAGAAAAATATTGTACAAATAATGAAAACATTTAGTATTTGCGTCAACAAAACGACAGTGACGTAATGAAAGTATTCGTAGAATATATTAGACGATGATTTCGGAATTGTTTTGATTTTAGTACCGATGGGAATGGAATTTTAAATTAATGCTCGCAGATTCCATGAACAAAGCTGCTTTCTTAGAACTGCACGCCTATGGAACTCTGTTCCGTCTGCCTCCTTCCCACCTGACTACAACCTGAATGTCTTCAAGTCCAACGTTTACAAATTCCTAATGAACCGCCCCCATAAGTAAATACGTCATTAAATCTCCACACTAAAGTACTGTACTTGCAATAACCCTTATCCCTGAGTGGATTCCGGGCCTTGATAATTGGTGACCACCGTGTAGAAATAAAAAGGCCAAACATGAAACTTAAGTGCTGAATGTGTGATAATATAAACCCCGTCACAACTCCAGCCCAAGTCAAAAGCACAACAATCGTTAGAAGGAGTCTATTAATGAAGCTACATTATCGTTAGATTAGTTGAAGTACATTGGAGTGTAGAGACATTCTTTGATTTCTGAAGACATGAAGGCGCCTTACAATTTGTAATAAGATTCCAAATGTCAGTAGCTCTCATTTGATAGGACAAAACTAGTCCGTTTCTATTTATCATGTGTGACTGGGGCTAAGACAAAACATCAGAATTGGTTACTAATGTTGATTCATTAAGTTACAGTGTCAGAGGTTGTCTTCGAACAGCAAAAAAAAATTGAGACAGTTGACTCAAAATAGAGAATCCTAGAGGTAAGACGAATTAATCAACAGATTGGCAAATATAAAACGGGGATCTTTTAAACTCACATTCTAAGTGCATGTAGTTCTGATTGTCTCTGAGTTTTAGTTGCGTTACTTTTTAACTTGAACGATAGTTCACGCTGCACTCGGTAAGCAACAATTTAAGAAAAGATGACACGAGCAGAACAAGACATAAAGTTAAAAGTTGTTATTTCTGTTTTTTTTGTTGTTTTTTTTTTACTTGAGGGGATCACCGTTTATCAATGACTGGGGGAAAGTACAGGGCGAGTGTTAGACTTGGTGAGAAAACATTAGTAACACTCGAACATAATTAAGATATAATATCTAGATCATGTAGCAGTTATTTGTTCACATTCGAGACAATCAGCAAGATTATCCATACTTAAAAACTGCCTTGTCATAGGGAGTAAAGGAACAGCCACACGATATTGCTTTTTACAGAAAGACATTTATAGAAATAGCATACGGCTTACGAAATTTACTGATAGGGTGTTAGTTTTTTTTTTTCAATTGTATATCTACGGCGCGCCATCTCAGAGCACAGTATGAAAGACGCCGACACGCACAGAACAAGAAAATAAAAAAGAAAAAAAGCATGGCCCACAGTATTTGAGATCCGTGATTGTCTGGAAAAGAACCGACAAACAGACGGAACTGTTTAAATCATTGCAAGTGCTCGTCTGATTTCTAATATATGATCCCCTTTCACCAAACTTTCACGGAAAGCACTCGTCTATCTGAAACCCCTAAATATACTTACCCCAAGATTTGCCGAAACGTAAACGTAGATTTAATGAACAAAGTATCTTTCTTAGGACTGCACGTCTCTGGAACTCTTTTTTGTTTCCCTCTTCTTCAGTTGAAAAGTGATAATCCTTAAGTCAAACGTGAACACTTTTTGGATGACGCAACCCCTTAAGTAAGCCAATTTACCAAATTTCCACTGCAAAAAATTAATACGATATTGTCACATTGACTATTGTACCCTCATAAACCCTTATCCTCTAGTGACATTTATATCTTAATAAGTGGTGATTCCTTTGTAAAAAGCTTAATAAATATAATAGTATTTTGCGAAAGATACCGGTAATTGTATTGCGCAATGACTTTATGGTAAACGTAGACACACACACTAAACAAAAGAAAACATATTTTAGTGAGTAATTAGATAAAACAAAGGTTGAAAAATTTCGCAATTATAAACTAATGAAAATGCGATACCTCGAAATTATAGGATACAAACACAGACATAACTATTTAACGTTTACATAAGTTTCTCTGCATTCCGTATTACTGTTCTTTAATATGATTGTAAAGTAAATATTCCATTATTTTATTGAATCTATACAAGCATTATCATAAAAACATTTTCGTTTTGTCTTAATCCACCCCACACACACAAAAAAAATAGCCAAACACGCTTTAGAAGGCGTCGCAAATAAAAAAAAAGGTAGTAAGTTCTTTACAAATTGACATGTGAGATATTTAATCGCAAAAATGTACTCATTATTTTTGCGATAAATGCAAATGTCGAACAAAAAAATAGTATTACTGATTGAGTGGCTACCAAGTGTCTAGCGTATCGCGAGAATTTTTTGATGTGCTGGAATATATATATTTTTTTAAAATCAGGTGTGTTCCCCGATTATAGGTTAATTATGAAACCTAAAATGCTAGGAAACCAGTAACAATTCTTATCGATAGAATTATGTTTTTTCTTTCAATGTTCTTGCTGGATTTTTTTCTGAGTAAAAATTATGTGGTTGCAGGGAAGAGAAACGGGCATCCCCTACTAAACCACGAAGTCTACTTTGTACTATGTCAAAGCAGGGTAAGCTGCTTTTAGAAGCTCCTGCTCAGATGTGGCAACAGTACTCTATCTTCGGGCGTATTGGTTTTTATTTAGATAGTGAATGCATCAGTAGTGAGATATCTTCTGGGGCGGTAGAAGGCACCCAGCATTTTCCAAGCGACTTGATGTACCTGTTCAATTTCAGATCAGGAGTAAGGTCAAACACAGAAGCTTTTCAAAACATGGCGCCTCCATTTCAATTGATGACAGGTAGGGATCAGTACGTTTACGATTGAATGATAAGAGCTTGGTTTTAGGCGTAAAAGTAACCAGCCACCTATTCCCCCACCGTACCATGCGCTGAAGATCAGAGGAGAGATAATCAGAGAGAACTTTTTCATTTACGGTGTTTAATGTGTTGCCATACATGATCGTCTCATCAGCATAGATTCCAACGAATGATTTATGTATGTGTTTTGGGTGATCATCGATGTAGACCAGGTACTCCAGCATTAATACTGTGGGGCTCTGATTTCTACTGAGATTTGGGAAAATCGATGTGATCGGTTTGTGGCCGGAAATTGAGCTGTTAAGAGGGTAAAGGTAAACGATCTGACCTATGAGAACTCTACCAAACTCCTCTGATAATTTTTGGTATAAACACTTGAAATTATAGATATAGGTTCCTTTGGCAGGGATCTAACTTAATAACTTGATTTTAGCCCAAAACAATAAATGTTAAAGGGTAATAATAGGGGTCAAAACTAAAAAAAAGTTTACTCTTTTTTTTTTTTTTTTGCCCAGCATAAACCTTCAAACACCCAGGCAACGCCCGGCCGAAATGTTAATATATATATATATATATATATATATATATATATATATATATATATATATATATATATATATATATATATATATATATATAAAATAGAAATTACTATAAGTTTACCAAGGTAATCAAAATGGTAAACTTAAAATATATTATAAATATGAAAGAGTTAATATTTACAAGTAAAGTAATCTCAACCAGATGTAAAAGCTCAATAAAACCGAAAAGAAAATAGAGCTTGTAATATGAACAAATGATTAATAAAACATGTTAAAAGACATCTTCAAAAAGAGTTAAAAACATATTTAATTAAAAAATAATAATTTTAGGACTATCCACTTATCTTGTGCTTCCTTTTTTAAAATTAAATATGTTTTTAACTCTTTTTCAAGATGTCTTTTAACATGTTTTATTAATCATTTTTATATATATGTATATATATTAAGATTTTTTTAAATATTAAGTTCAATATACAATTATTCTTATTTTCTCATGGATCCTTAGACAAATGTAGTAAAGTTGGTATAGTAATATTTATATTATTGATCATAATGTTGTAACTGAAAAAAAAACATTAATGTTGATATATTAAGATTTAAACCATAAAATTATATATATATATATATATATATATATATATATATATATACAAATACACACATACACACACACTCATATATATATTTAATTATAATATAAAGCTGAAAGTATGTGTGTGTGTTTGTTTACGAATCGGCTCCTATATATGGTTGACTATTTAAAAAAAAACTGATTACATATAATAATGGAAGATATATCGACGATCAGGTTTGCGTATGTGTGATCTGTCAGAACGGTGGTTTATAAAAATTGGGGGGGTCTGCGTTTGCGGATGGTCCCCAAAGTATGTGAATAAGAAATGAAAAAAAAACAACGTTTACTAGGGTTTTTGATATAGATGTACATAAGAATGCATTGATAAGTATGTTTCGAATTAAATAGGAATGGTATGATAAAAAAAGGTACGCACCTGTACTCCAGGGAAATATGGCACAAACTTTAACAAAAACTTTTCATGTGTATTTGCGTACGTATACTTTTATAATTATGTTTCAGTTTGAAGAGATATGGTATAATAAAATTATTGGGGGTTCGTTCGCGCCTGACCTCCATAGAATATAAATATGTCACAAAGTTTAAGAAGGTGTTTTAAAAGTGGTGAGTGTCCAATATAACACCTTTACTTTAATCTTAATTCACGTTAGCTTTTATTTGCTTTTTTGAGATGGATCATACTGTTTCGAATAAATTCACCTGATTAATTCATGTTCTTATTAAAGTGAAAGCCAAAAAATGTCGGCACTCTGGACCATTCTCGACACAAAATTTGCGTAAGTTTGTCCTTCTCTACTTGCACGTCGCACTCTTTCAAAAATAGATAAATAGATAAATAATAAGAAAACGAACGTTACTTGTTATCGTATCAAAAGAAGGAAAAATCCTGCGTGAGTACTTGTCTTTGTAAAAACATTTACATAACCTTTTTATTTTTATTAATATATCTGTTTAAGCTTTTTTATCAGTGTACTAGAAGGAATTCAGTTAATTAAACCCCTTTCTGTGTGTTCTTTACATTACCATAGTACAACCTGAATCCGACGGCGCAATACAACACCGTTAAATACTGTAAAACTGAAACGAAGCTGTTATGCTTGAAAAGGGCGCCATTTTCCTCTTATTCCCATTCATATCGATTCTTTGCTTAAAAAACTTAAGTAATTAACGTTTGTACTTTTTTAATATCCCATTTTGCTGTTTCGGATTATTTTACTAAAGTAAGTAAAGCTTCATTATTTTTCAAAACTGTTTTTTTTTGTTGTTTGATATTTCCTCGATATTATTTAGTTTGTTTAGCAGAAACGCAAACAAAAGACACCCCGAAAAAATAAATATACAAGAATAAATGTTACCATAGTCAATAAAAGTTCATTTAATGTTTTTTTAAATAGTTTTTAATGCCCTTTACTTAAAATTATTTCAGCGAACCGAAATTAAAACGAGATTTGCGGCGATAACTATTTACATACTTTTTTATATAAACTACACATGCTATAATCGAATATTCTACAAGCACAAAACAACGGAAAACATTAAAATATGTTTATAAAGTTTTCCTTACGTTGACGGAACTCTCTTCAATTGTTTACACAGAATGCTCAGATGCCCCTCAAATTCAAATGTCCTTCAAATTGAAAATAGGGCTCTCCATTTCAAAGTCGCTGCCATTTTGATTTTTTAAACCGGTTTGTGAATTTAAAAAAAGTACAATCTACTTAAAAATAAAAACCTATGAACTTTTCTACCATAAAAGTAACTTTTATTGACTATGTTAACATTTATTTCTTGTATATATATATATATATATATATATATATATATATATATATATATATATATATGAAAGTAAAGATAATTTTGCGAAAATGTATTTTTTATATCAACTTTGTTTCCATTCGCTTGGCTACGAATGGAAACAAAATTAATATAAAAAATATATTTTCGCAAAATTATCTTTACTTTCATCATCATTTGCTTAGGGTAAAATTTTGGAGTATCACAACCTATCTCTTTGCAACCACCTCCTTTTCATAACCAATCATACTTTCATCAATCACAGTCCATTATCTGTAGCCTTTTTTTAACACATTCATATATATATATAAATATATATATATATATGTACTGCACTACCCGTGACCCGTTGGGTCAGTATGTTATATTAGCTATGGAATTCGTGTGTGAGCGTTACACTTGTGACGTAAAGAAAATAGTTGATTTTGACATAAAAGAAACATTTCTATGAACGTATATTAAAATGAAAAAAAAACATGGACGGATCACTAAAACATGCAAAGAAATCCTCCCTATTCGTGTAAATATACCTATTTAAACATATAATCGCTCAAAAATCGAAAATTAAACATGTTTTTATACGAACCGAGCGTCGATGAAAGTGATTTAGCAGCAAAAACGCACATTAATAAACCGATGAGAAATATACGAATGAAAAACGCATATTGGAGTCATTCAACAAAGTTATAGAAACTTTAAATCTAAAAAAAATATATTAATGAAACCTGAAGCCCAAAAATAAAATCTAAATAAATAAAATAAAAAAAACTAACATTGGAACAGGTTAGTAAATATGTCAACAAATTCGCCGTTCTCACACAACTATTTTGCATCTAGAAATATAAATAAAAAATAAAAACAGAAGGAAGGAAGGAAGGAAAAGGGGCGGATAGAGAGTAGTAGTAGTAGTAGTAGTAGTAGTAGTAGTAGCAGTAGTAGTCTGGGCTATACTGCAATTGTTCTTATGGTTTTCAACTGGTTAAAGTTGTTTAGTTGTAAGGAAATAGCGACAGTATAGTTGTAATAAAGAATAGTCGCAAAGCACCCACACTCGTCCTATGTCAAATAATAATTTCGAAATAATAACGTTAATATTTCAGTGCGCAGGTCAAAATCTGCAAAAGAAGCGATTTGTGTTTATTTGTTAACGTCGTTATGGTTTAATGTTTTTTGCGCCCATGCGCAACCGCATGTCGTAAAACGGAAAGTTGGGTACATTACTCGTTACACTGTCATTTAAATTTTATAATTATGTATGTATATATATATATATATATATATATATATATATATATATATATATATATATATATGTTTCCAAACGAAAATGTAAAATAAAATCGTACTGAGATCGTTGTCATTTAAAATTTATAATTATATATATATATATATATATATATATATATATATATATATATATATATATATATATATATATATATATATATATATGTTTCCAAGCGAAAATGTAAAATAAAATCGTACTCAGATCGTACAGGCACCATAAGTTTAGAAGCATTTATGCCCTGAAACGGTAATTGTTATTTCAGTTCTAGTTTTTTATTCAGATTAAATTTCGTTCAATTCATTCGTATAGCAAGTTTCGTTGCCTCATATAAAGACAACTCTCTTACTCACCATATATAATTTAATGTTTCTCTTTAACGACTACTTCCAACACTCATCATATTTGCAGTATTCTTTTTCTTTTCATAGTATGATTAGAAAATGTTACATATATCCAAACACACACAGCTATATATAAGAATATTAAACAAGTCAACTTTCTGGACGTCGCCTTAGATTTAGCTTCTAATACACATAAACTCAACAATAAAACAAACGCTAACTCCACAAATATCTTAAAACGCTCAAACAGCCCAGCTTCTTTTATTAAGCACATACAAAAACAAATCGAAAACAGAATAAACAGCTCCTCCAATGAATAAATATGCAATAGATACAAACATATTTATAATAATCCACTAAAACATTGCGGATACAAAAATGCCGATACAACTTGACTTAATAATCGAGGTAAAGAAGTAATTTTTCCGCTCTCCTATGAACCCAATTGTAAAAAAAAAAAAACTTTGGAATGGGTCCCGGCGTCTTATGCATCAATACTCTTCACAAGACAGTATACTACACAATATCTTAAAAATACACATTTACACATTAACTATAGCTTTAGCTGTCTCAGAGAGAATCATAAAAAAATTGCAATAATAAAATATTTAAGAGAAATACATGCACTGATAAAAGAGATAAAGATAGACCTGTACTTTCCAAAACCTAACCGAATGCCTACTAAGCAATAATTGCTTCAGATCTCTGGTGGAATCACAGGCAAAATATGCACCGTAGAAAACTCAGAAATAGAAAAGTTCTACATTAACTTTAAAAACATATTCTATGGTGATACACTGCACATCAATATGCAACGAACACCTTGCTCTTGGTACACTTCTGAAAAGTAATCGAAGCGAAAAAAAAAACACCTTTAATCGAATGTAAAATACTCAGAAAGGCTAAAAAATGTTGTTTATTAAATCCACGCTGCTATGTTTGTTTATCGCATAAACATGGAATTACGACCGGACGAAGTATTGAATGAAAAAGATGCAAACAATATAAAGCTGCACTTGACATATGTGAAAAAATAATTCTTATATCTCATTAAATTAATAAATGAAACAAGAGAAGATTTAAACCGATACTATGTAGCCCAATACACCACAAATTAATTACAATACTTACTAAAAACGGGCACACGCTTTATTGACAAGTATACTCACCGAAAAGCGTCTAAGAATAAACTAGCATCGACAAGTGTAATAAATTAAGACACTAACTGAAACGTTGCCATTTAATATAGTAAACTATGTCACCAACTGGTTAAAGTATGTGCAATTTCCATACTTACTAATGAAACACTAAAAAAGGAAACTAGAATAATCTAATCCCCTAGCCCTAGCCCGCTAGTAATAGGCATGTTTATATATATACCAGCAAAAGTACCCGTCGTTGACTGGGTTCAAAAACAGTCCACAGAAAATGGAATCTTATTTATGAAAGTATGATAGGTTATGATAGGTTATGAAAGGAAGGGCTGTAAATTTGGGTTGAATTTGGGGGTATCAAAACCAAAGAAAAATACGATTAAAGTAAAAATAAAATAGATACACCCAATAGTTTATTATACCGTACATATTCACACTGATATACCTATCACTATATCCTGTGTATCCATATTAAAAACCTTGTAAAACTTGGACATATTTTCATTCTATGACGGTAAGGTTCGGACGAACACCCCATAATTTTATTATACCATATTTCTTCAACCTGAAACATAATTATAAAAGTATACTTACGCAGAGAGATATAAAAAAAAGTATTAACTAAAGTGTGTGTCTATTTCCATTCTATGGATGCCAGGCGCGAACGTAGATTCCACAATTTTATTATACCAACACTATTTAGGTTAAAACATACTTATCAAAATATTATTATGTACATCTATATCAAAAACACTAGTAAACGTTTTTTTTTAATTTTTAATTGTTATTTACATACTTTGTGGCCGAGGCGCGAACGCAGACCCCACAATTTTAATGAACAACTGTGCTGCTAGATCAAACATACCCATTCCTGTGTCTGGATAAATCTTCTATCATTATATGTAATCAGTTTTTTTTAAAATAGTCAATCATATAGGATAAAATAGGGGTAAATCTCAGACATCTGGTTGAATGTCCCATCCCCTAGAAGAAAAAGTTTAAGAAAAATGAAAAAAAAAAAGAGAGACCAGACACACACATATATTCAGCTTTATATTATAGAAGACATATATATATATATATATATATATATATATATATATATATATATATATATATATATATATACCTTCGAGAAGTATTATTCTGAAGCAGCGCTACATTTGAAAATCAATGAAATAACTGATCCCAAAAAATAACTAAGTACTCTTACTAGAATGCTTTACAAAATTGAATGTTCCACCGATATAGATAAATCCATGCTGCAAGTAACGGAGGAAAGGGAGGTGTGTCCAGTCGTTAAATATGTTTAAATATAATATTTTTTTCAAGATTTCGTATGGCAGTCATTATTTGAATATCAGGAAAGGTACTGACATATACTATGTAACTCTACCCGAACTTTATATTCAGTTATCTGGACTTACTGGTAGTTTGGACCATATATATTACACTAACTTGCCGCCCGACGCTCAAAAATAGGCGCACCTATAATTCTCTTCATTTCCATTAAATATGTATCATTTATTTCGCATCATTTATCATATATTATACTAGCATAGTTGCCCAGCGTTGCCCAGCGTTGCCCAGCGTTGCCCAGCGTTACCCAGCGTTTGGAGATGTGCTTTGATATATATATATATATATATATATATATATATATATATATATATATATATATATATATATATATATATATATATGTACTAGCATTTCAGACAGGCTTCGGCCGGATGTTTAGAGGTGTATGTTGCGCAAAAAGGAAAAAAACCGGTCAATTTTGTTTAACTTTGACCCCGATTATGACATTTATTGTTTGGGGCTCAAACTTAGTTATTAATTTAGACTCATGTCCAAGAGACCTATATCTAAAATTTCAAGTGTTTAGACCCACAATTAGCGAATGAGTTTGGGAGTGTTCTCAAAAGAAAAATCGTGGAACGTTGACCCCTTAACAGCCAAAAGCCAGGTTAAAGGTGAAATCATTCCCAACTTGCATTTAGGTAAAAATACACTTTCGTAACTCATTAAATTCATTAAAACGTATCGCAAAAAAACATCTAAGTAAACCGCGATATATCCAAGCAGTCGAGCGAGATGGTCAAGCGGCTAAAGAGTTCAGGCTCATTACCGTGGGGTCCCGATTTCGAATCTCGCTAGATTAAGCCACTCCGACCAGTAGCAGACGGCAAACAAGTGTAAGTGGAAAATGTTATTTTTAAAATAATATATATGTCGCTGCCACAGGGGGGTACCAAATTGCCATTTAGGTAAATATGCCCTTTTATAAATAATTTAATTCGTTCACCACCTATCGCAAAAACAAATAAAAAAAAAACAACATATATATATATATATATATATATATATATTTATATATATATATGCATAGCTCTTAGTTCCGTTCCTGTATTAAGGCGGTCATGGTGGTTAAAGGCTGCTACATTAAATATATGTCAGCTCTACCTCATAATCAAATTATCTGAAAAACATGTTTTTTCAATAAAATTTTAAAATAAATATGTAGTTTTGTTTCCTTAAATCAACACTTTTATCGTTCAGTATGTACTTTACTATAATGTGCGTTAACGACCTCATTTGCTCTTGACGTATAATACCGACTAATCCGAAAAGCAACGGAACACCAGCACTTTACCGTTTAGCTCCTCAGATGTCGATATGACAACTATTTTAATAGTATCTTTCCTCGTACTGCAACATGCTAGAGTCTCCTCCGCGTTTTCTGCTTCTCTGGTTGTACTAAAATTCTGAAGTTTAAAAATGATGTTACCAGACATCACGCTGGTCGGATTTATTGAATTATTTCTATTTCTAGAGGCAATATGTATGTTTTAGGTTTCTAAAAGAAGATAAAAAATGTATTTTTTTAATATAATCTAAATACTATTGTTGAGAATTTAGTTTAATATATTCTTGCAAAAAAAAACACCATGTTACATATTTATATTTTTATTTTTGGTCCCCCGACAAATGGAGGGTTGACCTGTACATTCACTCTTCTCCGTTCGTAACGTGTCTGTTTGTCTGTCTGAGCGTTTCTCAATAACTACTTTTTGGACCTTTTAAAATTTTACAGAAACATGAAACTTGGGTAAAAAAATAACAGAACGGATTTTCCAGCAACATCCGGTTTACCTGTAGGTGTGTCTTTCGGTTTTCAATGACTAAAAATTACAATTTTATGTTTGTTAAAAAAATACTTGATGCTTTGGAGTTTTATAAAACTTTCTGAAAAGTTGTGACTAAATGATTTCTATATGATTTTGTTTGTCTATACTTCGTAATAACTCTAAGGTGTGCCCCAGGGGCTCTTTTAGGGCTGACAAAAATCACTCTATTTGGGGGAATATTTTACCATATTTGTCTAAAATACCCTATGCTTGTCTAGTTTGCAGGGTTGCGGAACTCAAATTAAAATGTGTTTAGGCCTTGGATACCTTTATGGCTTTATATGGGAGGACAAATGATGGAAGTGGTCATTTATTTTTTTTGCATGGTGCAGAACTCAAATTGACATATGTTAAGGCCTAAAACTGCCCTATTTGTTCATTTTTCCCAGGATTTGACATCTCATGGGCAGTTTTGGGGTTAATAGGCGAGGGGAAACATCGAACTTAGTCAGGGGATCATGCATGCTTCACTTGCTATATTGAAATCTCGTGAGATAAGAAATTCGTGTTTTCATTTATTTACAGACTGTTAACCACATCATATTTGTTGTCTCAGCATGTTTCTTACCCAACGTATGTAAGCGGTTTAGTTGGTCAAGCATGTGGTGAGGCAAAAACAAGTAGGAAAAGAAATAATTACTCGGGATACTGTTACGAGATTTAGCATTGCAAGTTCTGTCGCGGTTAATAAAATGCAGAAGGCCAGAAGTTGAGTTGGCCGTAATGCAGTGAATCAATAACAACAATGTAGATTAAGAAAGCAGTGTGTAAAAGTAAATATATACCACTATGTGTAATCAACACTCACGCCTATTACACATTATTTCAAATCAATTGTTGCCTTCTTTATTTATTACATTCTTCATGTAAGTTCATTTGATATTATCGGCATTTGACATTTATGGATTCATAATCCATCACGCTGGGAATTCTATTGTTACAAGGTTAAGTTTAATATTTGACCTGTACTTTCCTTCGTAAAATAAATCATTTCAACTTGTCAGCATGTCAATATCAACGGTTCTCTTACACGAAACTGTGTTGGTATTTATTTCCAGTTTGCCTCATTTCGAGCTGTTTGAACATTTATATGATTACTCAACAAAGTCTTTGGAATAGGAATTACAGATTAAATCGAGCAGAGAATGTAATATGTCACAAAATCGGTATAGAATAGAGAGAAAAGTTAATTATCCTAAACAACATCATTGTGATGGTCGTAATCAACATCGAAAAATAATATTGGTCAGTATAATTATAATGAACTATCGTGGTTATTTCACCAACAAGAAGAGGGGGTGTAAGAAAAGGCAGTAAGGGCTTGCAACGAAATGGTGACGTTGCTTACAAGGAGTATTTTCTTTCCCTGTAAAGGTAACAATTAACTGGTAACGTTTGCCGAACAATAGTAACGAGGTAATCAGTGTAAGAGACGCCAACCGACTAGCAAGCTAGGTAACTAGCTTCTTAACTAATCACTAACCCGTAGTGAGACAACTCCTTTTATACATACTAACTCTCAGTGGCGAGAATTACAACGTGATTTCCAACGAGATTAGGATGTCTCGTTAACTAAGTAGGAAATAGACACCCAGTTTCGAAGTAACGGCAAACAGCAGTTCAGTGTATTTTCTTCCATCCGACTCACTCCCGGTAATCAAATCTTTTTTTTTTTTTTTTTTTTTTTTTTGTAGATTTTCACCCCAAACAAAACACATTGCCACTTTGGTGTAGGGGTCTACTATCAGGGGCAGCAACTACTGGGGCACTATGTTGGAATTCGGGCGACAAGATAACGGTTCACGTTGCACTTGAACTTCTGCATGTCAGTACAGTTAGGGAAGCAGGATCGTGGAATGGAATTCCAGAGTCTAACGGTTCTGGGGAAGAAACTACTGGAGTATAAAGGTATTTTACATCTGAGGATCTCTACTGTGTGGGGGGGATTTAGCTGCTTGTCGGGTTTGTCGAGGGTATCTACCTCGTGGGGGCACAAGTGTCTGCAGTTCGTCAAAGCATTCACTATTAAACTACTTGTAGAACAGGCAGAGGCATGCAACGCTTCGTCGATGGGACAGAACCTGAAGCTTAGATGCCAGTTCAGGGTCTATCAGATTATCGACTCTTTTTTTAACCTTGTCTAGGAGCGAGAGACTAGCAGCAGATGTACCATCCCAAATGTGACAACAATACTCCATGCATGAGCGAATGGGCGCTTTATAGATGTATAGGATACTTTCAGGTGTCAGTAGTTTTCTAGCACGGTAGAGAGAGCCAACCTTTTTCGCAGCGGCCCTGGCAATGTTTTCAATATAATGTTTTCAACTCATGTTTTCTGTGAACGTTAGGCCAAGAAGTTTGAAAGATGTACTCTCAGACAGGGAGTCACTAGCCATTGCTAGTGGTGGCAGAGGTCTCTTTTAATTATAAAAGGAAACCAGCTAAGTCTTGGCAGCATTGAATGTGACCATCCATTTATGTCCCCATTCAACTACAGATTGGAGGTCATCCTTTAGTGTTTTTGCCATTTCTTTAGATATGTGTGCATTTGTTTTCCTGTCATGCCTGTTATAGAGTGTAGTGTCATCAGCATATATGCCCATCTCATACCAATCAATTTCAATTCTTACAGAACATCTTGCATTTGTGGAGTGAGTCTCATGGAATCTGAGGAAGAAAAATCCCGTTTCAAGACATTGCAACACTGGCCGTTAGAAGTAAACACAACAGTTGTATGATAGCTAAATTATTAAAAATATAGCGACGATTAAAAGATAAAATATTTAGGTAAGAGACAGACTTTACCTTATTGATGAATACCGAAAAAAAAAACTGATCAATTAATTGATTGACAAGTATCATATAGTAGTGTTGCCGTATCTGGCATATGCTTCTCAGAACACTCTTTCCACCGTTTCCCTTATTCTAAACTTTCACTTCAAACGTTCTCTTTCAATTCTAAACGTTCAATTTCCATAATTAGGCTTAAGATTATCGTATAAATTTCTGGAAAAATATAAAAATACACAGATATAATAGTGAAACCAAACACAACATTATTGATAAATACAAGGTTGAACGATAAAATTGTCGCCCAAGAAAAGACGACATATTTCCATTTCCTGTTGATAACATGTTTTCGTTTTTGTTGAACACCGTCTTCTAGTTGACTTGTTCTGTCCAGATCCCAAGTGCAGAACAAGTTAAACCGGAGATGCACCACTCTACAACTCATGTTCGCTACAGTTCAAATTTATGACAACAGGACCAGCACCCTCAAAATGAATCGATGTATAGCACCGAATTGTAGGGTCATTCCCTGGTTGTTAGAACAAAGTTTCCGGCCAGGGTGATAGTCTTTGGTATAGTTTAAAGTGAGGGCCATATCACGCCACCTCACTTCTTCAAAGACGGTTTTAAGGAAAACACGTATATGTACCTGTATGTGCTGAAGAGTAGTATAATCCCGTGCTGCAATCAAGTGGCTGCTGCTAGACCCTGGGTGCGGCAGCAGGACTCGACGTCGGCCAACGAGTCCAAAGAGACCCAAGCTTCGCTTCACAAGGAATTATACGATTCTGAATCCTTCTCTCATTGGCCCAATTCGTCCCCAAGCTGAACCCGTGGAGAATTCCGTTTAGTCATACGTCGACAACATTACCAGCATTACCTGTCACCAACAAGGCCAACCTGGTCGCCACCTTACAACGAGTATTCGCCGAGCCGAGCTCCAGCCGAAAAAGCATCTTTTCAGTTTCAGATTCGAATGGAGAAAGTGATTGAGAGTGAAGGCGACTACATTGAAGAGATGTCAGCTCTGGTACATAATATAGCTACCTGGATTGATTTTTCAATTTCTTTTTTTTTTAAGCATTTTTCGTCCCACCCTGCATATCTATTTATAGCATGCATTGCTATCTATTCAGTCACATATACAGCCATTATAAATTTTATTCACGTATAACATATGTTAAGCAACATTTAGGTGTATCTGTACAAACTTGGTAATCAGTTGCGAATACGTGATTCTGCAGTCAGAGTGTTCTTTTTTATCAATACTGTTGACGGGTTGTGGACTATATTATCCAGTTTTAAAATAACCTCATTGCGAAGCACGTTTACAAGTTTTATAGATTGTATTAGGACTCTTAACTGAGGATTTCCTAAAACAAATATATTACTATCATTTGTGTTTATCCATTTATAACGACAAAAAATAAAAAAAATAAACAATCGATCACGTAGGATAACTTCAAGAAGATTGAAATCATTTTATATATGGATAAATGTTTGATGTGTTCTTTTTTAAGCGCGTTTACTATTGACAAGGTATTTCGCCACTTAGAAGAAAGGGAATTCGATTTGAGACCATGCCTAGGAAGGATAACAAGATGATAGATAACGTTACCTTTTAAACTTCTGCATACCAGTGCAGTCAGGTGAGCAGGGAGCAGGAAGCGTATTCCAACATCTAGCTGTTCGAGTAAATAAAATAGCAGAACAGTGAATGGGTGTGATTTTGTTGCTCAGCGGGTGTGTCGAGAATATTTTGGTCGGGAGGGAACAAGTGCAACAAATGTATCGGAGCATGCTCCATTAAAATATTTGTAAAACATGCACCAAGATGCAACAAAGCGGCATGCCAGATACCGCTGGTTTTCTTTTGTCTTCCACTTTATATATCCATTTTCTTTCAGTGCATGTTCTTCTTTTTCTTTTCTTTTTCTTCTTGAGCATACTTACTCATTTGTATATGCACGTTTTTAGGGTAATGCTGCCGCTAATCTCTTTGCAAGCCACCCATGTTTCGTTGCTACTGATATTTTCAACATGATCATATGCACAGTTACAAATGAATCTACATAGAAACGACAGAGGAATCCGTAACCGAGCATAAGCGACCGTTGAAAATAACAACTATCAACGTCGACGGCGATTGACCCTCAACAAAACCACGTTGTAAACATCCTAGACAATGTAATGCAGAAACAGTGACTTCTACGATAGCCTTACTTATACCGACATAGATTTGATTGACTGGAATATTGATGCCCAGCGATGGATCTAGTATTGACATTATGAGATATGATAAGCGATGCTTATCCGGTCATTAAGCTATCACATATTGACTTTTTAAAAAACAAATGAAAATATACACGGATTTTTAATACTTCTCGCGAATTCTGTAAACACATTAAGTTCAGTAAAATAAAAACCTTGGCGGTTCAGGTAATGAAAGAAAAGTGTTCCAATTTAAAAATAGTGGCTCGATTTCCAAAAGTTTTAAACTGGTCCTGGGAATGTCTTATACAAGTGCTGTGACAACAGAATATTATTTTTATTGTTTTTACTTTTGAGTATATATGCTTCAATATCAAATTTATATATATATATATATATATATATAATGATGTGATTCTCGGTTGATTTACTGGGTCTAACTGTGTCGGATATATACTCATGAGTAAAAACCTGGAACCAATATACTGTCGTCACAACCCTACTTATAACTTATAATATCTTGATATTACAGCAAATATTTTATTTTTTTTATCTTTGCTCAGACTGCATGTTATCATTACAGAATAGCACACATTTGTGATTCCAAGCAATGTAGAATTGAAATATAATGTATTTCAAGGCGCTGATATATTGTTCCTTGGCTGGCGAGACATCAAGTAGGATACATGTATTTAGAGAGCGTCGCTGAATACATGATAGTGGCAACAATATCATCAAGTGTAAGCAATGTAGAATTAAAATATAATTTATTTCAAGGCACTGATATATTGTTTTTTTTTTGTTTTTTTACACAGTGATCACCATTTACCAAGGCCCGGAATCCACTCAGGGATAAGGGTTATTGCAAGTACATTACGTTAGTGTGGAGATTTGATGAAGTGTTTACTTAAGGCGCGGTTCATTAGGAATTTGTTAACATTGGACTTGAACACAACCAAGTTGTAGTCCGGTGGGAAGCAGGCAGACGGAACAGAGTTCCACAGGCGTGCAGTTCTAAGAAAGAAGCTTTGTTCATGGAAACCGCGTTTTGATTTAGGCACAGATGAAGAGTGGGGTAAACTTTTGGCTGTCGAGATATCAACTAAGATACATCTATTTAGAGAGCGTCGCTGAATACGTGGTAGCGGCCACAATATCATTACGTGTAACGAGATAATTTATCATTTAATCTACATGTGTATTCTGTAGTTGTACAAGCACACATATAGCTTGCTATATTTCTGTTGAAAATGTGTATTGGTCTCATGGTGCGCAACATTAATTAAAAATATTCATCGAGATCTGAATGCGTGTTTCAAAAACAAACAATCTTGTCTATTCAAAGAAAATGGCATGAAGGTATAATTGTTCACCCGTTAATGTAAATACTGTGTTTTAATCACAAACCGTTGTTTACATAATATAATTAAACTAAATCTTATGATTCAATGGATTAAAACAATTAGTTTGATGCAGAATAATTGGATGCAGTATAATAATCTTATCTAATGCTGCATAATTATCTATAATAACCTGAACGCAAGACACTGAGTCCATTTAAGGACGGATATTAGTGATAATACATATATTAGAATAATCACAATAAGGATATCTATTCCTACTATTGATTAGAAATTTTAGAATGGATGTACTTGTAAATATCAAATATATAATCATAATCCGATGTATAATATAAAACAATCATGTTATATGCTATCTTATATACGATTCTTAAATTTACATGATAATTGCAATGTACAATATGCATAAACATACATCGTGAGATCACATTAACATAAATACATACCATTTAAGTCTCTTATATGTGTGCATATAGGCATATATGCATATATATATATATTAGTATATTTATATATATATATATATATATATATATATATATATACCAATATATATATATATATATATATATTGTGCATGTATGCATATATATGTATACATACATATATATGTATGCATATATATGTATACATACACACTGTTATATGTATACATATATATACATGTATATATATATGTATATATACATATATATATATATACATGTATATATATGTATACATATAACAGTGTGTATGTATGCATATATATGCATACATACATATGTATGTATGCATATATATGCATACATACACAATATATATATATATATATATATTTATATATATTGGTATATACATATATACATATATATATATATATATATATATATATATATATAAATTGTTTACAGGAAGTTTAGATGTCGTCGTTACCGTCGGTGTGAACCCCGATAATAAGGTCTAAAACGGCCCCTAATATTCGGATATGTATCCAACGATAACGATGACTCATATAAACTTTCACTAAATAAAATATAAATAAAGAATACACTCTTATTTTCGGATTTTTCTTATAATTTAGCACTCTTCTGGATGTAAAAAAAATATTAAATATATATATATATATATATATATATATATATATATATATATACATGACGTGCCAGAATTATATGCAAATCGATATCTTTTCCTAACTCCCATAGTTTGCAATGGTGAAGTGCTTAAAGCTTATCGAACCATTGATTATTCTATGAATTTGTAAATTGAGAACAATAATAAAGAACAAATTATTTCAATAGTACAATGAATACCTTATATAATTGCCATTTTTATTGACAAAAGTAAAAGGCCTTTGGTCCATTGAAGATATCAAACTTTCGATTTCATCTGATTAAATGGCTTGTGCAATAGTCAGAATAGCATTCCAGAGGTCATCCTTGGAGTTGTACTGCCTTCCTCCGGAGAAAATATTTAGTTTAAAGATACTCCACAGATTTTGAATGAGATTTAAATTTCGAGAATTGGCTGGCCATCGCATTATTTTCTCATGTCTGGCGAAAACTCTCTCCAAATATCCGGTGGCTATCCTTGCAGAATGAGACGGTGCATTATCATGCATGAATACAATCTTTTTTCCGGAATGCCAAATTATTTTTCTTGTGCCAGAGTTCCAAGTGTTCCTTAATGAAAACAATGTAAAGTTTGGCGGTAATTTCCAGTCGATCTGCGACTCTGAATGGTCCTACCAGCTCATTGCCAAGGATTGCAACCCAGAACATAAAACACTACCTCCTTGTTGACGCCTGCTCCTTTGAGGACGTAGATCCTCATTATGGTTTCATCTTCCCCTCCACCCATCAGGTCCATAAGGGTCGCTCGATACTCATCGGTGAACAAAACATTTTGAAAATTCACCTCCATGTTATCTAGTGCCCACTTCATCCTCTTTTCTTGTACATATCATTCAATTTGGGGACGACCTCTGGCTTTCTAAATTTTGCAATCCTCCTCAGGGTACGGCAACGAATAGATTTGGGCACTTCAGGTTCACCATCTTTTTCAAAAACGTGTTTGCTAGTTTTAAGTTGGTTACGGCGAACTTCTCTCTTGATCGTACTCATTGTTCGACGTGACAAATATGATTTCTTACGAATTTTCACGTTGCAAAGTTGAGGATTAGTACAATATTTTTATCGTACGACGATCACGGTGTAATTCTTCGGCAATTTCTAAGTTGGAAATCTTATTATGGACCCTTTGAACAATTGTAGACTTTTCAGCTGTACGTAAAACACTTCAACGTCTCATCTTGCATATAAAGTTGGCATGCTAAAAACAACTGCAAGTAACCTAAATGACTGCCGTTTGTTCGCTATTGCGCAGCTCAGCTATAATTTTCTATCTGCGCATGCGTTAGCGTTGCCGTATAACATGCGATGTTTCATGAATTGTCATTGAAAACTATTGGAGTTAGAACAAAAATAGCGATTACATATAATTCTGGCACGGGGTGTATATGAATTATAAGCGTTCGTAAAACTAAGACCATAATTCTTCTTTCTCTTGAATGAATCAGGGAGAACTGCAAATTTAGCTGGTATGTCATTAAGCATTAATCGGCTGGATTGTCCAGTTATTTGCGGTGTGAAACATTAGAAAAGTAACTACTGACATGCACGTCCATCAGAAATGGACATACTCCATTGAATTCTTTGAAAAATTCGTCATCGTCCTAAATACACTGTTTGAAAAAAAAACATTCCGAAGCATATATATCGCTGGGAGTAATGGCACATCTTGCGTCATCGTTACTCTTAAACTTTTTAGATAAACAAATAGGACGCTTTACTTTTGAAACAGCTATAATATGACAAATCGCACTCCGTTCATTGCTAAAAAAATGTACATTAAGAATGGCGCTACCCATGCAGATACATTGTTGTGGGAGCACAAAGTGTTAATCGGTTAAATATTACCACTCGTATCTTCTCAATTTTGTTAGAAATATAAGACTTTTTTAAACCACTTTTCTGTCTACATGTGTTCATATTTTTTTTATTCATTTTATTTCAGTAAGTATTAAGAGATCAAGGGGCTCCCTCCTAGAGCTAACACTTGGTTCTGTTATGGTTTACATTTTTATCCGAGGGTTCTTTTACGAATAGATACTGTTTCATTTATTGCGTGTATTTTTATTTCGTTACGGCTTAGTCTTCCAGGGATTGCTTCTAAGTATTTTTGCAGATTCTTTTATATTACACCAGTTGCTCCCATCACAACAGGTATAATGTTTATTTCTTTCAGAGACCATGTCACTTTGAGATCATTTTTTAAGTCCTGATATTTTGTTATCTTGTCCCGTTCAGCTGTGGCATCGATAATTAGCGCAGTTCTTTTGGGTTTGTTCCAGATTACACTATCTGGATTGATGGCCTTGTCTTTTATGTATGTGTCCGCCTGTATGTTTTTATCATAGAACACTATCACTTTTCCGTTTGATTTTATCGGATGTGCTTCATGTTCCCAGATGTTCCTCGAACTGTGAAGTTGCATCTCTCCACATATCTGCCAATGGGGGTACTTACATACTTTGTTGTGACGGGTAGTGTAAAGGTCATCTGCCAATACGTTTGGGCATGCAGACATTAAGTGGCTAGGGCTCACAATCGCGGAGCGGCAAAACCGGCATTGGCTATTAGCTTGTAGGCCAGTCATTTATTTATTTTTAATTTTACTTACGTAAGTTTTAAGATATCAAGGGGCTCTCTCCTAGAGCTAACACTTGATTTTGTTATGATTTAAATTTATATCCGACGGCTCTTTTAAGAGTAGATGCTGCTCCCTTTTATGGCTGCTATTTGTATCTCGTTACATCTTGGTCTTCCAGAGATTGCTTCTAAGTATTTCTGAAGGTTCGTTTTTATTAAACCAGTTGCTCCTATCACAACTGGTGTAATGTTTATTTCTTTCAGAGACCATGTGGTTTTTAGATATTTTTTTAGGTCCTGATATTTTGTTATCTTTTCCCGTTCAGCTGCATTAAGGCCAGAATCATTTGGGGCTGTGACATCGATAATGAGCGCTGTTCTTTCGAGTTTATTCGATATTGCAATATCTGGTTATGATCTTGTTTTTATGTATCGGCCCGTCTGTATATCTTTGTCATAGAACACTGTTACTTTTCCGTTTGATGTTATGTGTGCGTATGTTTAAACTTAAGGAAATTTATTTTTTGTAGGTGATTGTAAATGGTTTAATAGTAAATTTATAAATAGACAACTCGTCTCTTTCTGTCCGCCAGGTAGACTATAACAACTACAATGAAAATTCATCCATATGTTTTTTATATGAATAAAATAGTAATCATATGTGTGTATCTTTGTTTGTAAATATAACACGAATAGACTACACGTGACATTAATAGGAAGTTGTTATCACACACTAATGATGGTTGATAACTGTTAAAATATTTATTTGGATATATGGTTAATGCTTACGAAATCGGAAAATTGAAATGCAAAAGTTGTATTTCAACTTTCCGATATACTTTTATTAGTATGTACGTAGGTGAAACTAATAATCGCTATATATAGTTTAAGTTTAAACATGTTTCATCTGTTTGTAAGGTTTGCTCAACCGCAAGGGTACGCTGCTGTAGCGCTGAATAATGTGGTTTCGTTTTTCGCTGATGGCACTAAATTAGTATATATACATATACATATATATATATATATATATATATATATATATATATATATATATATGTATATATAGTGCACTATTTAATCAATAGCGAATTTGCGCTGTTATAATATGTATGAAATTTGCGCTGTTATAATATGTATGACATTTGCGCTGTTATAATATGCATGAAATTTGCGCTGTTATAATATGTATGAAATTTGCGCTGTTACAATATGTATGAAATTTGCTCTGTTATCATATGTATGAAATTCGCATGAATTAAAATATATTTCAGCGTATTTAATGGCCAACAAGATAAGCGGTGGTATTGCTTGTTTTCGATATTAAAGGTAACGCTTTACAGCGCGCTTCATATATTTAATTGCAACTATAACACAAATTTGGCACAAATTGAGAACACAAGCTTTTTTTTTAAAACACAATATTTAGAAAAGGCTACAACATTGTGTAGGAAAAACTATTGCACAGGATATAAAAAATGTATCTTGAAGAGAGCTTGAGGTATTTGGTGTGTATAAAGAATTCTAAAATACTAAAGCTTGTATTATAACGATATGCTTTAATGAGAGAATGGATATACAGAAATCCGAACTTCAAAACTTCAACGTTGGCGTTCGACAAAGATGGGTCATTGGCTGAATAAAGTTCGTTATTTTTATTAATGATCTACGAAAACACATACTAAGTTCATATGTATAAATATACACATGTTCGTTATTTTTATTAATGATCTACAAAAACACATACTAAGTTCATATGTATACATTTACACATCAGATCATTATTTTTATTAATGATCTACGAAAACACATACTAAGTTCATATATATACATTTACACATCAGTTCGTTATTTTTATTAATCATCTACGAAAACACATACTAATTCATAAGTATACATTTACATATAAGTTCGTTATTTTTATTAATGATCTACGAAAACACATCCTAAGTTCATATGTATATATATATATATATATATATATATATATATATATATACATGCATTCGTTATTTCATCAATGATCTACTAAAACACATACTAAGTTCATATGTATAAATATACACATACTACAATGCCATGTAGGGAAACACGTCAAAGGCCGACTACGACCGAACTTGAGCTTTGGATGATTATTTTCCCATACATAAAACCGGTTTATGGATGTTTTAGGAGACGGTAGATCTATGCCCCCGACATTTCGAAGGCGATCGGCAGAGCATGGCATTATCGTATTTTATATACATTTCAGTGTTATGTTATTGGTGGTTATATTCTTGACATTGTTGGGTATTTTTTATAGAAGACTGCGAGCAACACTAGATGGTGTATTGTTATTTTACTTGCTTTTCAATTCTGGTGTTCGACGGGGCTGTACACTAGACAAATCTCTTTTATTTCACTATTTTAATTATTTTCAAGTGAAGCCGGTTAAAGAGTGTAATATCTAAGCTTCAGGCAAAAATGATAATAGGAACTTAAGGTTAGTTGAACGAGTCTCAAGCTAATAACTGAGAAACAAACAAGAAATTAGATTTAATGCAGAAAATCAGCATTTGGTTTTATGTAGTGACATATAAACACGAAGGCTAATGCAACTTTAAACTAATGTTAAAGAACTTGTATATTGCATCTGTGGATCTGAAGAATACTTTAATAAGATTGCCTAGAAATCTGAGGTAAACGAGTTGTGTGTTCATATTGTTTAAATTATGCAGAGAATAAATTGCTAAATTACATTACAGATTTAATTCAGCTAGCATGGATTCCAGAAGTAGCCCGGCCGCAAAAATTCGTTTAAATATATTTTAATTATAGTCCAATTTTTTAGTCGATTCTTATATTATAAACTTGCGATTTCAACACTAAGGAACATATGTGTACATCGCTTCGGTTCATCAGCTTGAATCAAAACCGCTACCACAGTTAATGAAGAACATATATATATATATATATATATATATATATATATATAGAGAGAGAGAGAGAGAGAGAGAGATATAGATATATATATATATATGTGTGTGTGTGCGTGTGTGTGTGTTTGTATGTTTGTATGTGTGTGTGTACTAGACTACCGGTGACATTAATAGGCAGTTGTTATCACACACCAATGATGGTTGATAACGGTTAAAATATTTATTTGGATATATAAATAGTGCTTACGAAATCGGCAAATTTAAATGCAAAAGTTTTATTTTAATTATCAATATACTTTTATTAGTGTGTACGTATGTGAAACTATGTATATATTCACACATATATATATATATACATAGGTATAAATGCATATATACATATATATATACATATATACATATGCATATATACGCACATATATATATATATAAATAATTATATATATATATATATATATATATATATATATATATATATATATATATATAAGTGCTATCAGCTTTAATCGAAACAGAAACTTTTGAAGAATTCTTAGTTAAATAATTTATTTCAAGAAATGAAGGCCATAGAAATTAAACGGCAACCACTTGGAAGGAAAATATGTTAGTTCGACACAAATAATACGCTATCTTATCCATATATAGATATTCATGGTTACTTAGTCCTACATTATGGCTCCGTTTGAGTACGTTATTTTTAATTTATGTCTGAAAGCAGTTCTGAGAATTATCGAACATTGTGTCTACAAGTGATGGCATACAATTCTTTTTGAATTATTCATAACTGAAAGGAAACACATTTAAAGTTACAGTAAATGTTTTTCTGTAAAAAAGTTAACGGTATTTTTATGGTGAAAATGCTAAGGACAACGGAAAATTCTTAAGCATATTTTATGTTAATTGAATTGAACACACTATTTTTTCTGTTCATGCGATTTCTGCGGCTTTTTAAAGAAAACATAGTCATTGACCTTGAAAAGGCCATCCTCAAATCGGGCGAAACGTTGAGTAATCAGATCCCTCAACCTTCATTCTATGTCATATCGTCAGATTTAATCCAGCTCAACAATCATATATGTGTGTATATATATATATATATATATATATATATATATATATATATATATATATATATGTATATATATATATATATAATTACTTTCCCATCCAAAGAATCGATGCAACGTACTAGAGCTGTGAAAGCCAACAAACTGGGCACTCGAGAGTCGAGTTTCGTCCTCATTTATGCTCATCAGTTAGAAATATCCGGACTTGCATGGGAGACTAGCATTATGCTAGTAGCTCGGTTTTCGAATCCTGAGTTCGGATAGGTCTAACTGATGACCCCAAATGAGGGCGAAACTCGAGTTTTGAGCTTCAAGTCTGTTGGCTGTCAAGACCACTGTGCGCTGCGACGTTGTTTGTAGGTAGAAATAATTATATAATCGTTCATATTCTGAGAAAATATGTACATATATTTATACATATATATAATTATATATAGTACTTTATACATTATTAGCTTAATGAATTTGTCATATATATACAAATATACAGATATGCAAAAATCTGTTTATATTCATTTTTATGTATAAGTTTATATATATATATATATATATATATATATATATATATATATATATATATATATATACGCACAGAGAGAGCAGCAGAGAAGAAGATGGGTATGTATATAAGAATTATTATCTTCTGTCTATGCCCTAAGGTTATTCCATAAATTTCCGAATGATAATAAGTCCTCCGTCGATACACAATCGTAAATTACACATATTATATTTGAATTAATGTAGATTTCTATTCATTAGTAAACACAACTGTATGCAATAAACTTTCATGAAAAGATGAAGTAAAACAAACGAGAAGATATTTAGTCATATGCATGCGAGTATTATATTGTTGTTGTTTTTTTCTGGACAGATTAAACAACTTTCCTCATGATATATACTCGATTTAACGTGGGAAAACCTAAAAAAATTCGTTAAGTATATTGGTTGAAAATTGTCCTCACAAACATTCTAACTTTTATTAATTCTCATATATATATATATATGGAGAGATATACAGTTATATATATGCATGTATATATATGTGTGTGTGTGTGTGTGTGTGTGTGTGTGTGTGTGTGTGTGTGTGTGTGTGTGTGTGTGTGTGTGCAAGATACATTTGTTTAAAAACACATGCCGACAGGAGAGAGACTTTTAGCACATATTGGAGTGACAGGAAATTTTAAACAAGATGCAATTCGGAATTTCAAAACATTAAAATGACAGTGAGCTGATTGTACCTTTTTACCATGCGTTCTCTACAGGACAGAGTTGGACACCAGGGTCGTTTTTTAACGTGGAGAAAAGGTACAAAAATAAAAAAAATTGCTTCAGTCGTGAAGGATTTCCCCTCCACTGAAAGAGAACGAGAAATGGAAGTGGCGCATCTGAATAACGGGTACTACACTTTCATCTTGGCCAAAAGGCTGGTTGTAGCTACGGATTAAACAACAGCTAATTTACCGCGAGAGAGAAACACAATAACTTGACCAAAATGTCGCTGGCTTGAAAATTACATGTCTCTTGTTTGGTGAGGAAATTACCTATGATAATTATTCTTTTCTTTCAATTGAAAATATCCAGTGACATTTTTTTGCCACTGTTTCTTTGCTACACTTAGATATACAGCGTCGTGTTCATGTTATAATATAATGTTTATATTTTAAGGAAGAACAAAAATAAATATGAACATGTAAGATAATATATGCATGTAGACATGCATATATTATCTTACATGTTCATACTTATTTTTGTTTTTCCTTAAAATATAAAATGTTCATCGGCACCTGCAACCGTTACTGGTGAGTTGGTGTTAGCCCTGATATTTTATCTACAAGTGAGACATTAGCTTAAGTCGATTCCAGTCTGACAAACAATGCAAAAAATAATTTCGTGTTAAATATTCAACAGCTTACATATTAAATAACAGCGTACAGTTGATAACATATAAACGAATAAACACGGAACATTAATTTTTCTACAATTTTTAATCAAACCCTAAGTCAAACATTTTTTTTAGAGATTATAATTACGTTTGTTTGGATCAACACACGCATGCAATTCCAGAGGCTCCCAGCATTGTTACGCGACGAACAATGTCTTCCCTGTGTGGTCGACTTGTCGGGCACTTTCCGGTGTGCGGTTATCTTCGTGTGGCTTGTGGAATACTTAGAAGGAGAGTAAGTTCGGTATCGAAGGGCTGGGACGATGAAGCAAGGGACGCCGTACTGCATCGTATGATGGTCGAAACCTTGGAATCTGTGCAGCGGAACCATCCGGTCCGGGGAAATTTGTGTGTGGATGGCAAAGAGCTGAATGTATGGGTCGATGCTAGCTCCCTAGCAATTGGTGCAGCCTTGGAGATGCGCGAAACTGTGTTGGAGGATGAATGTTGGCTGCGACCTGAAGGTGACCTTCAACATATCAACTTAGCTGAACTGGATGCCGTATTGAAAGGCATGAATTTGGCTCTAGAGTGGCAGAGAAAGTGTTACACATAAAGACAGATTCTGTCTGCGTATACCATTGGGTCTCGGACACGCTAACTGGAAAGGTCCGAGTGCGCACCAAAGCGGCAAGCGAGATGCTTATTAGGAGGCGACTAAGCACTCTAAAGGAGCTCGTGAAAGAGTACGAGCTGACAGTGGACGTGACGCTGGTTCCATCAGCACGAAACATTGCTGGCCTATTGACACGAGTAACACAGACGTGGTTTGAGGCAATAGAAAAGAAAAACGGGCTTGACCCATTGATAGGCGCGGTTCACATAGACGAGCTAGATGAGAGTCAAATCATGGCTATTCACAAAGGTAGTGGGCATCCGGGGGTGCGACACACTACGTACTTTGTCAGGAGAAGTTGCCCAACCAAGACAAAAGCAACCGTTAAAACGGTCATACGGAAATGTGAGGAATGTCAGTCCATTGACCCAGCGTCAGTCAGGTGGGAAAATGGAAAGCTGGAAGTTTACGAGAATTGGCAAATAATTGGAATAGATATCACGCATTATGGCACCTTCCATTTTTTACCTCTGACAGACTGTGGTCCATCGCGTTTTCCATTTGGAGGAAATTGGCAAGGCAGGACTCGCTAAGCGTTATTCCTCGAACGTGGTTTACCGCATGAAATCCTTTTAGACAATGACACGGCTTTCTGCAGCAACGCATTCCAAGCATTTGCACATAAATGGGGAGTTCACTTGCGATTCCGTTGTACGTACACTCCAGCCGGGAATGGCATAGCGGAGCGATGTCACCGTACAATGAAACGAATATCGGCTAGAATGCGCTGTTCCATACAGGAAGTTGTCTACTGGCATAACATCACACCAAGAGACGACACACCCCCTTCACTCCGTCTGCCAACAGGATTTATCGATACGAAGTTCGAGTAAAGGAGACCAATCTCCCAACTGCCTCCGCAGATCCCAAGGGCAGCTCTTACCAGGTTGGAGATCGCGTGTGGGTCAAAAGACCGCAAAATCGATGTACCACGAGGTTCGGCAAGGGTGAGGTGACCAAGGTAATCAGTCCTCAATCGATTGTGGTGGACGGTGTGGCTCGCCACGTGAAAGGTCTGCGCCTTCGCCATTATGTTGTTACATCGGAGGAAGAGCAAGACAGTACAATGTCTTCTGAACGAGCAGAGCGTATAATGCAGGACGATGGAGAGCCATATAATTCACATACTGAAGAGGCGGAAGAGGGGCCACCCGTCTGACCTTTACGAAGGAGTACCCGACAAAGACGGATACTGCCCCCCCTGTCCCTGCCCTGATTGTGAAACACCGCCTATGGAAGAGGTCGCGGCAATAACGTTGGTAATGAGGAAGATGACAAGAAGGAAATGCTGCCTCCAGTTCTTCGAAGAAGTACCCGACGAAGACGACAGCCCCCATGCCCCGTTTGTGATCATGAGATCAGGGGGAGTGTAGCAGAATTAGCAGTAACCAAGATGAGAAATAGAGAGCTTACCTCGGATACGTCTGTTCTGGGCTGAGCGAAAGAGAGAGTTCCCAGATGGCGTCCATGGGCTTTTATTAGCATTTACCCTGTGTAATTATCGTTGAATCACGTCTGCTCTCGCGCGATTTTGCAAATATGTCGTTCCCGGCCGCTATAAAGGCAGGACACTGGAAAGGAGAGGGGGCATTCTGCAGATTGTGTGTAGGCGATTCTGGCGAGTAGATCGTGCTTGTTACGACCTACGTGTCTGCGAGAAGCGAGTTTTGTTCCGTCTGTTTTTAGTTGTATCTGTTTTGTTTGTTTTGCCTACTACATTTTTGTTTCAATAACCTCCAGCGATTTATATCAGATATATCTCTATGTTCCAAATTAAAAATAACCATGCATTCTATAGTATCAGAACGTATGGTTAATGTTCACTACAGAGCGCATGATATCCTCCTCCCAGAAATTCTAGCAAACAGTGGATCACTCTTGAATGTGCCGCTGCTGCGATTGCGTACAGAAGCAACTGTGTTACGTTCTATCAGCAAAATAGGTGTTATGAAACTAAAACTATCTTAACGATAGTCAGTAACCCCTGTAAAAGGGAAATAAAGACTGCGAGATATACGTTGCTTAGTAAGTTAAGTGAAAAGTAGCAGAGAAGCGGCCTGGTTCCCTACAGTTCTGGCTGTTAACAAATAAGGTCCTGGACAGATGCGTGTCTTGATCCAAACAAACATAATTGTAATCTCTAAAAAAAAGTGCAGCAAATTTTACCCCTTGTAGCCAAATAACTTACTCCTCGCATTTCCTCCTTTGAACGAAACCGCACCACGCTACATATATGTTCGTGGTGTTGCTAAACTTATCAAAAATCCTGACCCCAGCAAAGCAACTGGTCCCGACGGCATTCCGATAATCAAAAAACTAGAATTCCGTACTTGCAAAGCTGTTAAAATGTTCTCTTAAGGAGAAATGCGTCATAAGACCTTGCAAACCTTCATAAATTTGCCTCAAATGTAAACCTAATACCGGCCATCTTCTTCCTGGTACAGCCCAACCAGACTTCACTGTGTCATGAGTAAGTGCCTATTCCTATATGAGAAGCGATGAACCACCTTTCACAAAAAATACATACGCACTGCCATGCAATTTAGTTTCCGTTCTGCTCGATCAATAGCTTGTGTGATGGCTGCAATAACACACAATATTATGAAATATTTAATAGAAGGATTCGATCTTGATAGAGTATAGCATAAAGGTCTAATTAACAATATTGCCAGCTACTGAATAACTGGAAATGTATTCTCAATTATAAAATTATTTCTTTCTGAGAGGCTTACAAGTGCAGTCGTTCATGAACAGAAACCAGAAGAACATAGTCTCAATGCTGGCATCTTTCAGTCTTTCAATGCCTGATTCAATTTTCTTCCTGATCTTCATCATTGATCTCTCAAAGTATATTCTCAGGTAGATCATAAACAGTTATGCTGCACCACAATCTATGGTAACACTTCAAGGGTTGCTATGACCAAGGTATTTCCAATTTTCTTTTTGATCTTGTTCTGCAATGGAAGAAATGATCGATGAGTAATTTTAATGTAGCTTCAACATTTTTTTTCTTTTTCCTCAACACCTTTCTGACCTCAATTAAGCTCTGATAAAATTGAATGCCTCTCGTCTTGCGAAAACATCATGGCTTAAAATCCTATCTCTCCACTTGGTATTTTACTGCATTTGCAATCCTTTGGCTGTATGAAGAACCCAAGTATGTCCTAAAAGACTGTAATCTAACCACATCTGGGAGAGAGCACCCCGGCGTGCCCTATTCTTTCTAGATAGTTCAAATCCCGTTTCGAAGCCTCGTAGATGATGCAAGTTTTATTCCCTGTAGCCTCATTCCAACAGAAGAGGCATTGCTAAACTTTCTCTGCTCTAACCATAATTCCATGGATAATACACGTCTGAGCTCCAATCTATTGTCCTAATTTTCCAATTTTCCACACAAATATTTTTACTTTCTACAACCAATATAAACACTATCCTCAACAATCTATCTGTGCCTAGCGCTATGTTAGCAGATATTGGACAATTTCCCTAGCTTTTACCTTTTTTGACATACAAATATTCTTGGTCGCTCCAAGCAGTCTACCCAAAAATCGAACCTTAGGGATTTTAGGTGGGGGCAGTTTATAGTTTGCTGTATAGACGCCCGCACAGAGAGCTGCTGACGGGGTCACCCACGCTTATATTTGTATAGCAAGAGCGCCCGTCCTTTAATCTTATGGCTTATTCATCTCACTTCCAACATGGTGTTACATATATTCACGGTAGAAGAAACGTAAATGCTATTATATTGTTGATCTCTGTATATATTGTTTTGTTCTTTACAAAATTAGATATTGGTAACATTTCTTTACAATTTTGTCATTCACTTTTATGTCCCCATTGTATAATTTAGCATCAGATGCTATTATTATTATAAAAAATTGGAAAAATCTGAAGACTTTACCGTACTACCTAACCCTACTCATATATTGAGAAATGTTGGTGGCCATCATATGAAATAAAATAACAAACTGCTATTTGTGTATAAGCAATATTCTTTGTGTACACATGGAGATTAAGCGATGTTATATCATTGAATGTTCACATAACCATCTAATCAGCAACAAATAATACACCTGCTAGAAACGCTGGCGATCGTCTAGGCGGCCGTAGCTTCAGTTAGTTGCTAGCCTAGCTGCACTACAGAGGTGTGATACAACCAGGAGGCTGTTTTTGAACAACCATTATTGTTCCATATTTTTGGTTGGCCATTTATGGGAGTGAAAGAACAAACTACAACCTGCCTATAAGCAACGCCCTTTGTGTAAACGAATGGGGCTTTAGCGCTTAGATAATGTTTTATCATTGTGATTAAACATGCACACATGTGAAGCAGCCAAACAGCGTAAGTGTGAGAAGTGTAGGCTACCGCTTACGCAGTCTAGTTCATATCTCGGCGTATAGTAGTTGCTCGTGTTACAAAATTGAAGAGTTCTGAATCACTATTGTCCCATCTATTTCAACGACTTATGGTGTTGAAGGGTTTTGCAGAAACTGAAACACACGCACACATGTATGTATATATATATATATATATATGTATATATATATATATATATATATACATACATACATATATGGGGGTTGTGAGTGTATTAGGTCAGTATTAAGAGATAATTAAAAAAAAACATGCGCTCGATTTTCTGTTCTTCAAAATTAAATATATATTTTTTTCATTTATAACCTATATATATATATATATATATATATATATATATATATATATATATATATATATATATATATATATTATATGGAAGTCACCACGGAGGCTACTTGCTAGTAAGGGTAAGTGCGTGTACAGTAATCAATGGGGCAATATCGTTGTAATCGTTAGTAATGCAGATCTGATAAAGTGCCTTAATTTAGAGGGGCGATTTATCAGGAACTTGTTTATGTTGGACGTGAAGACATCCAAGTTGTCGTCAGGTAGGAAGCAGGCAAACGGAAGAGAGTTCCATAGGCGTGCACTTCTTACAAAGAAGCTTTGTTCATGTAATCTCCGTTTTGATTTAAGCACAGATAAAGAGTGGGGAAAATTACTCACAGTAGTTTAAGCTAGACGGGAGTTTTTCGTGAGAGATTGGCGAGGGGGCACCAGAGATTTGAGCCCAGAGTAGCACTCCCCGTGGAAATAACGATAAAACAACGACAGAATCGCAAACTGGAAGAGAAGTTGCAGGAAAGAGGAAAGGGCACCCCCACTAGGCTACGGAATCTTTTTGTACTTTGTCAAGGCAGCAGGATATGCTGTTTTGTACAGCCCCTATCGAGATATGGTAGCAGTACTCCATCCTTGGACGTAATTGGCTTTTATATAGATAGCAGTGAGATATTTACTGGAGCGGTAGAAGGACACCCCCATTTTTCTAGCGACCTTGGCAACAGATTTGATGTAAGTTGTTCATTTCAGATCAGGAGTAAAGATCAATCCCAGAAGCTTGTCAAAACATGGAGCCTCCGCAAGACGAGAAACATCCCTTTCAATTCATGTCAGATGGAGATCAGAACGTTTATGATATAAAGATATAAGTTTGGTTTTAGATGCATTAAAAGCAACCAGTCACCTCTTCTCTCATTGTGCCACGCGCTCATGATTAGGGGAGAGATGATCAGAGACAACTTTGTTATTTACGGCCTTTGATGTGTCGCTACAGATGGTCGTGTCGTCAGGATAGATGTCAACGAATGATTTAAATATGTGTTTTGGGAGATCATTGATGTAGATCAGGAAGAGAGTTTTGCCAAGTATGGACCCTTGAGGGATACCAGCATTAATACTGTGAGCTTCTGATTTCTGCCCATCAACCAATACACATATGAACCTATCATTATTACGTTAATTGCATTTGGCTTACATAGTTGAATTACATAGAATGATGAAGAGCTATCTTATCATTAAAAATTGCAACTGGCAAATACGTAGATTTATTTTCATAATAACCGTGTATTGTTTTTCACTGTCTTTCATTTTGTAACACCAATTGGTGTAACTTATTCAGTCCGTTTGAATAAAGAACTCAAAAATGTCGGAACTTTTGTTTCTAATGTTAGTTTTACGTACGTTAAATATCTAACAATGAGTTGACAAACACTCTAATATTCATACGACTGGGTCTACTTGTGAATTTTATACTCCCATGAAAATTCACCGTTTTGGAGGGACCCCGTTTAACGCGTATAGTGTAAGTGCTGTTTCTATTTTCTCCAAAGCGTCTAATAACTTCAGGGTTCGTTTAATAAACGATTTTAAATTACTGATTAAAAATCCGTTGTTTATAGTACTTGTAGATTATCCGTCCGTAGTGTTTTTACAACACGCATACATTAATCATATAGTGTATGTATATTTATAATCAATGCGTTCTGACAACACAACAATTTACATTGAAAGGTCAACGAAGAGACCATTTAACATATAAATGTTTTTTTTCTAATTAATCTGATTATGCTCAAACTTTTACGAAGTGCTAATTGCAGATATCAGTGCTACAAGATCTGTGTTTTCAAGTGCATTTGCTTTCAAATAAAAATCAATGAAGATATAGAAAAGAGAGAGAGAACAATATTACTATATGCAACGAATACGTTTGAAACAAAAGTGCATTGTTAACACATCTGTGATAGACATCACGCTCTTGCCTGCACTGTCGGGGCAAACGTGCACTCATTCACCTAATTAAGAGGAATTCCCCGATGATAAAGAACGAAAAGAAACAGCAAATCAATGTTCATCTATTATGATATCGATGAATTGCATTCTATATGGTAAGGCAGAAATTCGTACAAATTTATTTATATCGAATCGGTATAATTTATGTATTTCAACTGCATACACTCTATGATTGATCTTATTTTGAAAAGTGTCAGGCATGTGTGTGTGTTTGTGAATAGAACAGAGAGTAAATGAACCTGTTCATTGTGTCTCTATTTAAAGACACCGTCCAAGCTTGTGTTACACTTCCTTTGACTGTGACTCTGCTAGACTCTGCCGAGGACATATACTGGACTTAGCCATGCAAATACTTCCACCAAAAAATGTCAGAAACATAAATATTTTGGTCATTTCTTGCTACTGTCCCTTTATCTCTGTTCTGCTACAATGCTATATATTTTCTGTCTTACAAATCAGAACTCATCAATACCTATTGAGATGTGTAATATGACTAAACATAAGTCTTCAGCCCATGTATCGTGATTAGTGATTAAAAAAAAATGGAATGCACAGGAGAAAGAAATTGATATTAGAATCTAGAAGAACTTTTCCTATTTTCCGATTCAAAAACTATGTTCTCGTTAATTTTCTTTTGATTCTTTTGTTGAAAACTTAGTTTTCCCTTGCTGATATTAGTAGCTAAAAATATTAATCTTTTTTTCGGATTTTAACTAAAAGTAAAATTATCATTTCTAGCTGTCGCTCCTTAATATTATTTCACCATTAGCGATACATAAGTGGCTCTATTGGAATCGGTAAACACATTTGATTCAACCCAGCACTCTTAAGAATAGAAGGAGAAAGATTTTCAAATTTGGCCAAGAGTATGAGAGGGATCGTCAGTTATTTTTAAAGATCATTCGAAGATACGATGTTTTAAAGATCATTATAAGTATTGATTTGTTTTAACGATTATTCTAAGATACGATTTTTTAAAGATCATTATACGATGTGATTTTTTAGATCATTAGAAGATGTAATTATTTTTAAAGATCATTATAGGATGATTATTTCTAATTATAATTATAAGATATTATTTATTTAAAATAATGTTTTAAGATATGATGATTTTTAAAGTCTATTATACGATATGACTATTTCTAAACATCTTTATAAAATATCATTCTTGTAAGGATCATGTAAAGATATGATTATTTTAAAAGATGATTATAAAATATGATTTTTAAAGAACGTTCTAAGATACAATTATTTGAAAAGATCATTATAACGGATGCTTATTCTTAAAGGTCCCTATACGATATTAGTATTTTAAAAGAACATTATAAGATATGATCATTTTTAAAAAATCTTATCAGTCAGGATTCTTTTAAAAATCATTATAATTTATGATTATTATTAAAAATAATATTATAAAACATGATTACTTTAAAATATCATTTTTAAAAATCATTATAAGATATGATTACGCTTAAGACTCATAAGATATGCTTATTTTTACAAATCATTATAAGACATGATAGATTTACAATATCATTATAAGATATGATCATTTTAACATCATTATACGATGTGATTATTTTAAAAATCATTATAACATATTATTATTAAATAACATTATAAGAGAGGATTACTTTAAAATATCATTATAAGATATTATCATTTTTTAAATCATTATAAGATATGATTGTTTTTAAAATCATTATAAGATATTATTATTATTATTATTATTATTATTATTATTATTATTATTATTATTATTATTATTATTATTAGCTAACATTATAAGGCAGGATTACTTTAAAATATAACTATAAGATATGATCATTTTGAAAAATCATTTTAAGATATGATTAATTGTAAAAATCATTATAAGATATTATTATTATAAACAAACATTATAGGACATGATTACTTTAACATACCATAATGAAATATGCTTTCTTTGCACATTGTCAGCAATAAACTATTTATTTCGGCGTGCCACAGTTATTCAACATAAAAGCTAAGCAGCGTTAAGAAAAAACATTCAGAGAGAACATAACGAATAAAATAAGATTCACCCCTAAAATATCCTAGATGTATAAGGGTTAATAAAATATTTTTTGTTGCGGGTGAATGTGTTATCCTTAATAGATTATGTAGCACAATTATGTGCAATGTGTTACTCGTTTCCTGTAAAAAAACATCATTAAGAAAAATATCAGTTTTACCGAACATATTGTTAAGCTAATATATCTTATTCTGTGGACTGTTCACCAACTCTGCTAGTTTTTTTTTTTTTTAATTATGTGTTTAAACAAGTAGGCAATTATTTATCACATCATTTACAAACACTTTCCATGTCCTTAGTTTAATATCAGGTCTGGTATACTTTTACTATATGATGGTAGGTGTACTAAGCAGTTTATTATCTGGTGATACGCAAACTTCACTTATAGCAATTTCATATTTATGTGATGTTAATCTCAATCACAAAACGCAATATTAACTAATTTTCCTGGAGATAAAGAAAATAAAGATGGATGTTTAGTGAATTTGAAGCTTTTAAAGCATCTCATTATCAAGATTCTGCCATTTAACAACAATTATTTTTCTTTCTAAATGCGGCATTCTGCCTTTCCCCGCTTTCTTATGGATAGCAATACCTTGTGACTCGATGTTTGTATTTACTTTCTCTCCAGTGCAGAGAGATATGTGACAAGCCTGAAAAGTATGTATTTTTCTTTGTTCTGATTGATGGACAGCGGGAATCTAATAGCATTTTTCGGAAAATAGATAAACTTATGCAATCAACGTTTTATTATAATAACTTTACGGGTGTATGTGTCTCTTCCACATATGTTTCAAAATGGCTGACCTTATTTTTTGCAAATTTCACACGAAGTAATTTTATTCGGGTAGTGTTTTTAGACATGTTTTTCATAAAAAATTATCCGATATCAAAATATTAAAAAAAAAAAAGCGTCTAAAACATAGCCTTTCACTTATAGATTAAAAAAAAAGTATATTGTTTTTAGAAGAGGGCTAGGGTAAGGATTAGTTTTAGAAGACGATAGATATAACGTTACGGTGTAACGTAAAGTATGGGAATGTAATTTTTTTCTTTTTCCATAAAAGAAGGAGGATTATGCTTAATAGATCCAAACGAAAATACTTGCTAACGTGAGATTGTAGACGAAGAGAGACGGAATTTGATGGACGACATCATTCCCATTGCATATTTTTTTTAATTTTCACGGTAATTGGTTCATCGGTTAAATTATTTCTCGTAACGAAATAAAGAAAGCTGTGTTTTAATTAACGTTTCGTCTTCGAGACAAGTGTGTGTGTGAATGTGTGTGTGTGTGTGTGCGTGCATATGATTTTTTAAGAGAGTGATCTACGAACCTGTATGTTTCGGGACCCTAGATTACTGTTTAAATATTAATACACGAACAAAAAATATTGATCTTCAATGTGACGGAGCTTAGTTAACCGTATTTCGTTTAAAACATCCCCAATATATATCTATATCTATCTATCTATCTATCTATCTACTCACTCTCTCTTTATATATATATATATATATATATATATATATATATATATATATATATATTTTTATATACCGAGGCTTCTACATACAAATACTTATATATATATATATATATATATATATATATATGTGTGTGTGTGTGTGTGTGTATACATACATATCTATGTTTGTATGCATATATGTATGTAAACGTGTGTGTATATATATGCATATATATATATATATATATATATATATATATGTGCATATATATACACAAAACAGAGACATCTTTATACATTGATTTAAGATTATGAAAATCTTACAATGTAAGGTAGTAAACTGTATTATTATTTATTTTTCTTATTTAATTTGTATCCATATTTAATAGTAAAGTTAGATTTTACACCTAAATATATGCTTGCATGCTGTATGAAACTCGCCAGATTTCAGAGCGACAGTTTTAAAATTGCGTTTACTTTTATTTTGTTGTATTGCTTTTTATATAACATTCAGATGCTTTTTTTCCATAATAATGTTACGGAAACGAATTACTAAGGAAATCGAATTTATATTAATACAACTGTAAGATTATTATTATTTACGTTGTTATAAAAGTTTTAAAAATATGCGAGTGGCTTTCCATGAGTTATATCTCCATTTTACCCTTCCTCCAAATCGATCAAATGAGATTGCAAATTACATTTTTATAATGACTGAATGTATTCAGTAATGGCAAATACGTTTCATCCCTCTGTTTATGATATTGACTGCCTGAGATGCCAAGAAATTACACAGTGATATTACTCAATGCAATTTACATAGCGATAACACTTAAGCAGCGCTTATTGGACGTTTACAAGGTCGATGCAGTTGATATCAGCTATATTAGATGTGTTCGTTTATGTTAGAGTTGCTACAAATCTCTAAGAGACTTAGCCTACTCATGGGCATCCATGCACCACAACCATTCAATCACTGAAAAAGGTTAATTAAGAATAACGTTTGCGATGTAAGAAAATAAAACTTACTACCTTTGATGGTGTCCCTGGCGTCATTGGGAAAGAGATCAGGAACACCCGGGCGAAACTTCGTGCAAAATAGCGTAACCCGTAAAAAAACGACTATAATGATGAGAAAAAAGGACGTTAAAGGAGATCATCACGGAAACGACGTAGATGGCGTTCGAGATCATGTGCTTGGGTTCACAGCCTACCCAGAAGTTACACGCCTCAGAAGAATGAAAAAAAAAATTGTTTCTTGCTTATTCTTTGCTTATTTTGCGACTGAGGCCTTAACGCGTTGGGTAACGTTACCTTTGTAGTCCATTATATTTCTGAAATATAATAAGAATTTACTTTTTTAATGACCTCTATTTAATGAAACGTATCTATTATTAGTTATGACAGAATAATATATTTTTATCGTTTGATTTATATATATATATATATATATATATATATATATATATGATTTATATATGATTTGTATAAGCTATTTTTTCATATTAACTTACTAATACTCAACTGTCTACCTTAAAATATTAGTTTTGCTTAAGTAAACTCACATTTAATGTGGGTTTGTCGATGTTAATGAGCATGTAAAAATGACAACATAATAGTGAAATGGTGATTCTTAATATAATTCAGTATTGTTTGTTAGGAGTAGCCTTAAATACGTTTCTATATTTTTGTAAGTATAACCACTCCTGTTTATAATACAGAAATACAACTCTAATCCCCTTCATTGTAATCGCTTCCGGCTGTAAGGCACTTGCACTTTTCTAACAACTTCTGGAAGACTCTACATAACTCATCTCGTGTTTGCGTATGAATGACGCTTGCCATAGTCTCTTTCTTCACGTCAATTCTTTCATGAGGACAGCCTCTAAGACTTACGGAATAACCAAAAAGAAGGAGTGAGGAATGGTGTTCATGCTTATCTTGGTCAAATATCTGTAGTCTTCTCTAAGCACTTCTGGGACAAAATTCGCGCAAAGCTTCTGCATCTTAAGTTATTCGCGAATAATGTGGCATGCAGTTCAAACACTGACATCACACCGTGCACTTATTGCCTATATAAACATCCGACTGCCCTTATCAATGAACATTTTTTTAAAGATAAGCATCTCTAATGTTTCGACTTCTTTACTTCTCCTACACCTGTTACAAGCATTCACAGTCTCCCTGCTAATCATTAAATCTATTATTCCACAAAACCTGAGTATTGATTAATGCATAATAGTCCAAGAGGAATCTAAAGTAGTTCATGCGTTTCACTGGCATTTTTGTAAGTTTAAACACATTTTTATTAGATATTATTCTTCTAAATATCCTCGCGCCCAGATTGCGTTTTTCGAAATTCATTAGTTTTACAATTATGCTTTCGTAATGTGTATTTCAATTTCTGCTGTAGTTGTTCATTTGAACAATTAAACCTTAAAAGTGTTCAATCAGTCATACTATCTATAGCAAGAACATACAGGATTTTCAAGAGTCAACGACAAGTTTTCATGTCTGTACAAAAAAAAAACTTGGTAATTTGCTAAAGGAATGTCGTATATACATAGTTCGTTTCCAAATTAAACTCCATTATATTTTTCCACATATTTTCTGCCTCAAAATTTGTATTAGAGATTGTTCTTTTAATTGTACTTGCGCCCAGCTTGCAATTTTTTGACAACCGATTCCAACATTAACCGTAAATGGTCATGGAAATTAAGGACAAAAGGTTTCTCTGGAATTTCATGGTTCCGTGTGACTGAGAAATAACTTACAGGAAACCGGATACTGTAGCTGTGAACAAAAAGAATGGCAAATTATTGCTGTGTTGCTTGCAAAACAACATCAACTTACCGAGCAATAAAAATGAGAAAATATGAAAGTATTTAAAGCTGACCGGGGAGATTGTTAGGTTGTGGATTAAGAAAACGTTCATAGTGCCAATCATCATATGTGCGTTTAGCTCAATTTCAGATGATTTTGAGCAGTAATTGAACCCTATCGGACACACATACAACAAAACTGTACCCGAGAAGTCAGTTTTGCTTGGCACACCAAAAATTCTAATCCAAGTACCTTTCATCTAACTATTTGAACACACTTACTTGTTTTGGTGTAAAAGGCTACTGTTTAGTTTTAAAAATAAGAGTAAATCTTTAAAAGTTAAAAACATTACACTAATAATTTTGATAATTTACTCTAATAAATTAAAAATCTTTAACAAATATTGAGTGATTCGTGATTTCTGAATTAGCAAACAATAATTGGCAATTAATACGCAATATAAGTTTGTTTTGTTTAAATTTTAACCTTTTTAACTTAGCAACTGTCAATGTGTAGTTGGTTATTTTGAAAATTATTTGTTTTGTGTATTGTATTTCGATATTAAACTATTTATTAGAAAACGTAAGTTCTCTCACTCTTCGTTATTTGTTATTTTGATTGAGAAAACAAACACAGGTTGATTTTCTCCAAATCGTCTTTGTTGTCGAATTTAAAAACAGTTTGCTATTAGTAACAATGAAAACGAAAATGCATATATTTAGTTCTTTATCAAAATGTATTGAAAGCAGAGTCAGAAATCTAATTAAACACATCTGTGCTCATAGGAGAGACAGATCGAGGGATCGTCTGTCTTGTAGTACATATCTACATGCAAATGACTGCAGTACGTAACATGTGTTCTGTCGGGATTATTTAACCAACAAGAAGAGGGGGGTAAGAAAAGGCAGTAAGCGCTTGCAACAAAACGGTGACGTTGCTTACAAGCAGTATTTTCTTTCCTTGTAAATGTAACAATTAACTGGTAACGTTCGCCGAACAACAGTAACGAGGTAATCAGTCTAAGAGACGCCAACCGACTAGCAAGCTAGGTAAATAGCTTCTTAACTAATCACTAACCCGTAGTGAGACAACTCCTTTTATACATGCTAACTCTCAGTGTCGAAAATTCTAACCTGATTTCCCACGAGATTAGAATGTTTATTTAACTTAATAGGAAATAGACGCCCAGTTTCTCAGTAACAGCAAAACAACAGCCCAGTGTCTTTTCTTCACTCTGACCCACCCCCGGTAAGTCAAATCAATTTCAATTCTTACAGTTCTCTGCAACGGTTATGACACTTCCGTCTGCTTATGTTGTAAGATAAAAATAAACAAATAAATCATAAATGGAAAAATATTTATAGGGGTTAGCTTTCACTCCACATGACCATAAATGGCAAAATCACTACATGTAACTAATGCGGACTAATATTGTTTCTATGCATCTATGTATGAGCACTACGCTTATGCCAAAAACGACAAGTGTCTTTCGTGGGTGTACGTTGTCACCTACAAAAAAATAAATAAATAACCAACTAGAAAACGCATAGTTTTATCGAATTCTTCAAACACACGCAACTGATTTTTATGTGCAATTCAAACGACACAATCAGACAAAGCATACGCTATCTTAATAAAACTACTTGTAATTAAATCTGTCTCGGTGTTTTAATAATAATTATATGCATGTGTATCAAGCTCATGTAAGAACGAGTTAATTGAATGGTTGAATATAAGAATAAACCTGCTTCTATATCCGTGAACAAATAAATACATTAATATATAGGTAGATATTAGGGATCGATATATTGCAAAATAGCATTTTCGTCATAAATATATAAGAGAAACTGCAATCTAATTCTGGCGAAGATCTGGACTGGAATCCAATTAGAAACACACGTCGTATTCTACCCGGTTACATCACTTGATTTCTTTCACCACTAATATGTTTATATTCTGTTATAAATCCGTTTATATATATATATATATATATATATATATATATATATACTTGTCTTTGACAAAAAAAAAACATATGCAGCTATCCTACAATGAGGACACAGATGGTGCAGCGAAAAACTGAAGCAGGAATAAAATTATGCATACCCAGGAAAATCTGTTACCGTTTTTTATTGGAATTTTCGATGATTATCGATACACACATGAACATTTATATTACACCTACTGAGAAAAGAATAGGGTTATGTAGGTATTGATGTCTGTGTATAGTTTCATGAGCGTTTTTTTACCTTTATTTCGTATGTATGTATAGGTCTGCTTATGCAGGTAGATTTTACACTATTTTACGACATAAAATTATATATGTATGTGTAGGAAACTCAAAGAAATCGAATGCAAAATACTTTTATTGATACAATGTATACATGCATATATATGCATATATGCATGTATATACAATAATAATGACTACATAATACGGTTTGTTCCTTTTTATTTCTCTATTTTGTCGGAATACTATTTCACTTATTTTCATCATGTATATATTTATATATGCATATAGGTATATATATATATAGGTATGGGATTATATATATATATATATATACAGACATGTATATATATATATATATATGTATATATATATATATATATGAATGTTATCCATATATTTATGCGTAAATATATGCATACATGTGCCAGCTGCATTTATATTTACGTGTGAATCTATAAAATTACTTGTGTATGTTTTTGTTTCCATGTATAAGTATATCTATGCATTGTAAAATACGTATATTTGCTTATAGATTAATAATTTAATAGCAAATGTTGAGGATGAAAATATAAATTCCTGAAGTTTCCCATGTATATGCCTATAATATATATATATATATTTATATATATATATATATATATATATATATATATATATATATATACTAGCAGTGGTACCCGGCGTTGCTCGTGTATTTGTGCAAAAAAAGCAAAAAAACAACAAAAAAATGGTTAATTTTTTAAAACTTTGACCCCTATTATGACCCCTTAAAATTTATAGTTTCGGGCTCAAATCACTTTATTAAGTTAGATCCAGGTTGAAGGAACCTATATCTAAAATTTCAAGTGTCTAGACCCAAACTTATCGGAGGAGTTTGGTAGAGTTCTTAAAGGTCAAATCGTTGAAATTAGACCCCTTAACAGCCAAATTTCTGGCTGACACCCGTCACATCTATTTTCCCAAATCTCAGTACACGGTATTTCAAATTTCGAGTCTATAGACTAAAAATTGAGTTATTGCGTAGGGAAATGTACACAGACAGACAGACACACAGACACACAGGCAGACAGACAGACACGTTCACTTTTATATATATATATATATATATATATATATATATATATATATATATATTACATGCCTATATTTATGTATGCATATATAAGTATATATATATATATATATATATATATATATATATATATATATATATATATATCAAAGTTTAAAGAATTAGTTTCTTTTAAAGGAGACTTGCAAGAATATATTTTGTATGTATGTGTCTATATATCTGTGTTTATATACATTTATATACGTATGTGTGGTTTTATATATGTAGGTGTATCTATGATAAATGTCTATTGAAAACGCAAGGAAAAAATGAAGATTGAAAAGGTATAAATATGTCGGAGTGTTTAGCGAACATAAATTATCGAATGCAAATATCCGCGTGAATTAAACAAAACGGAAAACAAAAAAGAAACATCTCATTGGTTTCAAGTTTGAAAAAGATGTGTAATCAAATAACCATATCGATTGAATTATATATCAAACGTTGCATCTGCGTATCTATCGATCTCGGTTGAGTAGGAATTGATTAATCCAATCCGCTCTCTACATGCATAATATCATTCCATTATAATATTATTTACGTTATATTTGTTCGCGGACAATTTAAAAAGTATTGCTTTATCTATTATATTGGCTTCCATGGATTACTGCGATTTTAAATTACATTGCAAGATGTCTAAAATTATGAATTTATTACAAAAAAAATGCATCCGTTTGTTGCAGATATTGACGGCGAGAGACGCTCAGAAAACAATCGCTTACATGCATCATAAGAAGTGGTATATAATTAAATTGATAAGGAAAATATCAAGATAAGACCATAGTATTTATTTTCAGGAGATATCAAAAATTCTGAATATATATATATATATATATATATATATATATATATATATATATATATATATATATATATATATATATATATAAATAAAAGTTAGGTTGGTGCAAAAATAATTTCGTTTTCTCATGCTTATATCCGGGTGGTTTAATTGTTATATTCTTCTATTTCTTGTCATAAATAATTTTATCAAGAATTCTTCATAAGTTTTGGTTTCGATTATTATTGGAGGAACTTAAGTCATATTTATATCTAAAACCAAGTTTCTCCCTTTACATCCTCAACATTCTGATCCACATCTGGCATCAATTGAATTGAATGGCTCTGGTCTTCAGGAGGCCTCAAGTTTTGAAACGCTTCTGGGCTTGACAATTACTCTTGATCTTAAATGGAACACGTACATCAAATCTGTACCCATGGCCGCTGAAAAAATGGTGGGATCTTTCTATCGATCCAGTGGATATCTCACTGCTGATGCAATTCTCTATATATATAAGATCCAGGTACGTCCAAGGATGGAATACTGTTGCCACATCTGGGCAGGAGCTGCTAGAAAGGACTTGTCCTGCCTTGATAGAGTTCAAAATAGATTCGTAGCCTCGTAGGAGATGTCCTTTTTTCTTGCCTGCAAGCTCTATCTCACAGAATAGATGTTGCGAGCTTGTCTCTGACGTATCGTTGTTTTCATGGAAAGTGTTCGACTGAGCTTCAGTCTATGGTCCCCCCTCGCAAAACTTTTACAAGAAACACTCGTGTAGCTGTACACACTGTCAATAATCCCCCAATTTTATCTGTGCCTAAACGTAAACGTAGATTCCTTGAAAAAAGTTGCTTTCTTAGAATCGCACGCCTGTGGAATTGTCTTCGGTTTTCCTGCTTTCCGGCTGAGTACAATATGGTTGTCTTCAAGTTTAACGTTAATAAGTTAGTGACGAGCCGTTTCATATAAGTTAACGAATTTACTGAATTTCCATTACTAATTATTACTATACTGTCCAATGTCTACTGTACACTCATTAACCGTGATCCTTGAGTGGCCTCTTGGCCTTGATTATGTGGTGATTCCTGTGTAAATAATACACACACATACACACATATACATATATATATATATATATATATATATATATATATATATATATATATAAGTTTTGTTTTGTTTTTTCGGTTTCCATATGATCCATATGACCGAAGTCATATGGATAATATTTTTTCTTGCAATCGCAACTTGATAACATACTAGACTATCCGTGACCCGTTGGGTCAGTATATTAGCTTAACTGTGGAATTTATGTATGATGGTGACATGTGTGGCGTAAAGATAATAGTTTTTTTTTTGGACATAACAGAAACATTTCTATGAAAGTATATTAAACTGAAAACTATATATATATAGATTACTATGAGTCGTTCTGTTCATAATTGTTTAATTTTGAAAAATAAAACTTACAGTCATTGAATTATAAGTTGTTTGAGATATTTATTGGTAAATGTTTACTGAACAGAGACCTTAATACTTAAAGTTAAATTCAAATTGTGATATATTTTTTTAAAAAGGAAATTCTTTGTTGAAAGTACAGAACTGTTAAAACACTCTCGTCTTGTTACGAATGGCTTTTTTAAATAGAAATGTAAATAAAATGTTACCTTCTTTCCTTTATTTAAAAAATATATATACATATATATACATATATATATATATATATATATATGTATATATGTATATATACATATATATATATATATATATATATATATATATATATATATATATATATATATGATGTTTTAGAACGTGGCAGATTATATTTAATAAATTCCACAGCCAAACAATGTTGAATCCCACAAGAGCCATGACAATCAACAAACCGGATGTCCAAGACTCGAGTTTCGCAATAATTTAGGTTCACCAGTTATACTCATCCGAACTCAGGTTTCGAGACCCGGACATCTTGCATACGAGGCAAGCACGCTACCAACTGAGCCAACGCTCCGCACACAAGACATTCTATTAACAAACACAGATCAAGAAAACCGCGCCGAAACACAAGTCGTGGACTTCCGGTCCGTTGATTGTCATAGCTCTTATGGGCTGCGACGTTGTTTGGCTGCGAAATTTATTATATATATATATATATATATATATATATATATATATGTGTGTGTGTGTGTGTGTGTGTGTGTGTGTGTGTCTTCGAAACAAAGAGGCAATACATTATAGACTCATAATTATATGTTGCTTGCATATGGGTAAACTTTTTTCTAAGTTAAAAGTACGCGATCTGACTTCATAGAAACTGTTCCATCATATCGATTTCTGTATATTTGTATTTCATTTATCGTTACGAATAATGTCATTTCCTATTTTATCTATTCGTACAGTGAGAAAAAAAACAGTTTTCCTTTCTAAAATGACAAGTTTAATTGCACACATTAACGGGAAACGAATTAAGAAGCACCTGCCTCCAACAATAATGATTAACGTATGTGTTTGTTTCCGCTGTGAATCGCTTTTAATTATTAATTCGAATTCATATATATATATATATATATATATATATATATATATATATATATATATACATTACACACGTATATGTAGTTATATATACATATATACATATATATACACACTTATACATTGCTTGAATATATAAACATATATATACATATATATACTACCTTGAATATATACATATATATATATGTATATATATATATATATATATATATATATATATATATATATATATACACTAGCTGTACCCTGCCACGCATTGCTGTTTTCAAGTCAGTTTAAATGGTACACACAAACAATATGCAGGTTTATGTTCTTAATATTGGTGGTTACTCACTTTTCTGTGCAGATGTAGAGATTTTCTGTTTTTCCGACTGTAAAACACGCAACGTATCCGTGTCCATCTGAGCAGCAATCATGATGTTAGCCACTAATGGTAATAATTTTAAATGATATCTCCGTTTATATCTGTTATGTTTTCAGGTTGAAGCAAATAGCGTATAAGGCAATACAAATGAAGACTCAACAAAAAAAGGTAGAGTAAGAAGTGTATTAGGAAAAGTATATTTACAGTATATTTACATCATAGTTGTCAGGTAAGAGAGTCTTGGCTGGTGAACATATATGCTCACGATTCGGGCTTCGGTGGCTTCTGGTTAACACACACTCAGATTAAACGAGTCTTGCTATTTATGTGTAATATTATCCACAGATGTAAATGAGTGGGTGCCACCACAACAATATCATTCAAAGACATTCACTGCCCGTTCTTCCGAGGAGATAGAGAGGTGAAAACATGAAAGTTTAATTTAATTATAGACATCTATGCGAGTACGCACTGTCAAATTTTTTAATTTAAACAGATGTACTGGATTTTCTTTTTGTATGAATGTCTAGTGTTTTGTAAAAAATTATAAATACAAAGAAGTATTTTTTATAAAAACTAACCAGCAAAGCCCATGTGAGATGGATCATAATTAAGAAGGAAGAAAGGAAAGACAAAATAATTTGGAAATGTTTTAGAATAAGTTGTAACAAATGAAATACTTTGGCAATCTGTTTTTTATTAAAATAAATATCATTATTTTTGTATATTTCTTTTTAGAAAAAAATATTGCTTTTAAATATAATTAATAAGAATATTTGTAAACACATTCGTGCTTCTTCCTTGGCGAAATTTTGTAATCGAAATATTAATTTTTAGGTAAAACCAATATTATCTACTAAATTGAGAAAAAATATCAAAAACTCACGAAAAAACATGAGGTAGAAACTAATTATTAAAAACTATTGTTTTTATTGTTTTTGTTTTTATAAACCCACGTGTTTTTATTCATGTATTTTTTGTTACCTGATGTTCAATTGTCGAGTGATTCGTATATTTGATTTGTTTATTTGCGGAATATTATCCGCATATTTATAGTTCTTATTTCAGGAGAGTTCGGTCAATTATTCCTTGGCCTTTTTCAGAAAGTTAAACACGACGGTGTAGGAAGGCTAAATATTTTAATTTCCAGTAATTACTGCCTCACCTAGTTGTTTACGTCTATAAATATGGGGAGAATAATTCGCCAATAAATCAATAAAATATAGAAATTACTAATCTGAAATTCCAATAATTAAAATAATATATAGTATTTGGTAAAAACCCGACAGTGGAACATCAGAGAAAAAAAAACTATTCGATTTATATGACCAGAAAATCTAACTTGACGTAGTGGATAGAAACATTGGATCTCTACAGTTCCAGGTGAGCATTGACTGAAAATAGCGTCTTCAACCCTACCCAAAACGATCAGAGTACGTGTTGACCAAATTGTGATGAGGCGACAAGAACTATGGAAGGTAGTAAGAGATTGGATCGTCCTATCTCTTTAGTGTTAATAACTTGAAGAAGGCCAAAGGAATAGTTGGCCGAAACAAAAACGATAAATATGAGGATAATCGGCCACAAATAAATAAATAAATAATAAATAAAACGTACAACTTATTCATCTCAATGTACTCCCGTTCTTTCACTCTTTCGCGTGTCAAGTTCGAGTCTGTCTCTGCGACTATTTCTTTGCGGTCGGACGGGCACTGGCTTTTTTATTGAACAGAAGTTGTTTTGATTCATTTTCCGTAGGGGTCCACGTTATCACCTACCTCATCCGTTTTGTTTTTGTTTTTTTTGTTTTTTGTGGGCGAGTTTGCTCAATATCTATCGGTATAGTAGGTCTGTCGCGACCGAATTTCCTGTTCACCCCGTCAACGCCGGGTATCAATACAAGTATATATATATATATATATATATATATATATATATATATATATATATATATATATATATATATATGGATGATAATTATGAAAAGATAAACACATGTGAAAATTGAAAAAAAGAGGGTATGTTAATATAGTAATAAAGTGTTTCCTATATATCAAAAGTTTCTACTCTAAATGTTTATAAGGAAACATAGATGTATATTTATTTAAATACCACCTATGCTGCGACCGTTATATTTTGTACAGTCTTCAAATGAAACATAATTTTTAGAATCTAAAATATGTGTTGTAATCTTGTTGTTAATAGAAATGTCTCTTATTTTTTTGGAGGGAACGAACAATAGCGCTAAACTATGCAATATATTTGAATAAATGGAGTTTCTATATCGACATTATGTACACAGTTTTGTTGAGAATGTGGTAAAAATATCTATCCAAAATTAAAGTTTGTTTAATTGTATTGCAGATTTTTAACGATTGTTGCATCAATACGTTTACAGTAAAATATATTTTAAATTTATTTTCGGAGGAGGGTTATAAGTTACCATTTTATAATACGTGATTAATATTGTAGATTTAAAGCCTAGTTATTTTCAATCGTAATCTATTCTCACTGAGTGGTTTGTATCGCTAACACCTCAGCAGAAAAGTATCCAATGTATTATTTCTAAAACTTACTTCTCTCTTTTAATTACAAACCCCCTTATTCACATCTGGCTCCAATGGGAATGAATGATTCCCGCTTGGAGGACACTCCCGTTTATACAAGCTTCTTTGTTTGACCTTTACTCATGATCTGAAATGGAGCAAATCCATTGTCAAGGTCGCTGGAAAATTGTTTGATCATTCTACGGCCCCAGTAATATCTGACTAGTGATGCAATTGTCTGTCTGTTTAAAGGTCAAGTACGCCCTGAGATTGCATACGCTTGCCACACTCGGGCATAAGTTGCTCGGAGCCTCTTATCCTTCACTGAGAGTGCTCAAAACTGATTTCGTAATCTAGTAGGCGAATCCCTTTTTTACTTTCTGTAACCTCTTTCCCATAGAAGTGACGTTGGGGGGGCTGTCTCTGCTTTATCGTAATTTTATTGGAAAGTGTGCGCATGCGCACAAATCTATGCAACATCTCGAAAATCTCTCTAGAAGAACACTTGCTTAGCCAAAATCACTATCCATAAATTCCCCTACTCTCTAACGCTGCCCAAAACTTAACGTGGATTCCGCGAACACAGTTTCTTTCCTATATCTTCCAGCCTGCCGAACGCTTTTTCGCTAGTTTGCTTTCCAATTGACTACAATATTGTCGTCTACAAGTGCAACGTAAACAAGTGCTTATTCAAGCGTCATCATAACGATTTTTACGCTACTGTCCGAATGTCTACGATACACAAGTGTGCCTTAATCCTGGAGTGGTCTCTGGCCACATTTCCGATATCTAGTAACCTTTTTTTTTTCTTAAATATATTGAACAGAAATGAAAATAAAACGTTTCAATAATCGGATTATATGTCCGGCCAAGGGCCAAGTGTGCATGACTTGGGCACAATTTTAAGATACAAGAGTCGATTGTTATCCGCAAGGTAAGCACAACAACAATAATATTTTAAACGGCGATCAATTATAAACTATTAATATCAAACATACTTTCCCGGGTGTGGGGAGGTATGTGGGGAGAGAAAAAAAAGTGGTAGAAGGCAGGCAGGATCATGTAAAAAACAGTGCCGTCTTTGCTGTTGCGTGCATTGCCAAACCGGAAGTGGCGAAAGTTTAAATTAAGGGCAGTCAATCGAAAAGAGGGGATGACTTTCGAAAAACTCGGCGAAAATAGCGATCCTTCCCTGTAGTAATGTACTAGGTTGAGGGTGAAGGAAATAATGTTTTTAACCATTTCGATATTTGTCGTCCAATTTTTGGAGCTTCAAAACGATATCAATGTAATAAAATTCTATCACCTCTATCGATTTTTAGGCATACATACATACATGCATACATACATACATGCATACATACATACATAAAACAAATACATACATGCATACATACATGCATACATACATACATGCATACATGCATACATGCACACATACATATATACATACAACAACTACATACATACAAACAAAAACATACTTGCATACATGATGATGATTTGCAACGTCTTGTCAGACGAGTGCCACTCCCTCAGACATTTAAAATCCATGAGCCCAAATGCCTGAGGGAGTATCTATGCAAATATGATGTTACAGATTCTTAGCTTTGTACGACAGCTAAGTCTCTCTCTCGGTTCAAAATGTTGAGATCCAGCAACAAGCAAGAGCAAGATTGCCAGCAACAAACTGCAGACCAGCTTAATGCGAGTAATGGTCTTCCGCTCTATGGGTTTTTAAATCAGAGATTTGCTTCTCCTAGAAAGTTTGCCTTCACCACGGCTTACGGGAGCCCTCTCCACACTAATACACATATACACACACCCACACACACACACACACAAATATACACGGTGCTAGTTGGCCGTTGGCCCAGAAAAAGAGTTCATTCGCCCTACATACATACATACATACAGGCATACGTACACACATACATACAAACGTACATACATACATACATACATACATGCATGCTTTTAAACTGGCAGGTGAGATTTATATTATATATATATATATATATATATATATATATATATATTATGGATGTTACTTATTGAAACATGTATGTGATTTGTTTGGATGCTAGACTTACAATTGCTGAATTTCGCTGGAACAGAATGAAACTTTATATAGGAACAGGAAGGAGAATCTAAATTTGAGATAAACTCTCGTCAGGCCTCTGTAATATTTGTTTTAAGATAATGTTTAAATACGCCAAATGACTGAAGTAAACGATGACGCTTCTTTCTCGGTTCGATCTTTCACATTTTATATACAGTCTGTCTCAAAAATGTACTCATATTTCATATAAACAATCTCTTAAAATAGAAATACAATAGTTTCGAATACAGGGTTTCATTTTGGTGTAAGAAACATGTCCACTAATATACACATTGATGTTACGTATTTATGATGATGGTGATGATATATAAGCTGTGCGTATACTTAAACTGTATATGTTGTCAATATGATAAATAGTGCAATCATGATATTTATAAAACGGTATACATACCGTAGTTATTTTCTATATGAATGTTTCATCGATTTCCGCATCTTGTTTATGCCATCGTAGAGTGCAGTGTATATTCTGAAACATTACTTTATGTTTTGTAGCCTTAGTTAGCGACAAAAAAATTATATCCATTGCCTAATTAAATATTTCGCTTCTTTAGAAACTAGACATTTCGTGTATTATATGTTGATTATGTGGCCAAATCTGACGTCGTGTGGAATTGAAGGGATTGTTTACAGAGAAACAAGCTAAATAAACGTTTCATTGAATAGATATAGATTACAGTCTCGGCACAACTTTTGGTTTAGAATTAATATGTCCTTACTTGCATGCCAAGAATAATGTCCATTGTGTAGAGCTGAAATTTTGGCTATTCTTACACATGCCAGTAAAGAAAGATTTACGAATGTTCTGTGCTAAATCGGATCCAGTACACAATGGCCACACAATTGTTTCCAAATTGAAAACGGCTTACCAAATTTTTAAGAATTTAAACAATATATTCATAATAGCTTACACGAGAGACGTCACACATTGTATCATACAACGTCTATTCTTCTATACTTCTATCGACACAATTGACTTCTTCTGACAATCGCCATGAAACTTTATTGATACAGAGTTTTAAAATCATATTTTATCAGCGTAAACGATACATTAGAATTTTTTCATGAGATGTAATGTGAAATTGTTCCTCGGGAGTTAAAGATATGTCTATTTATGGAGAATTCAAGGATATATTTCATATTCAATTTTCAGATTAGTTTAGATAATTTAAATGAAATGCACTTACCTATAAAATACATGAGATTATATCGTATAAAATAGTAATATTTCATAGGCTTATAGAATTTGATTTGGATTATATACGCCGTTTGATATTTATCTCATTAATTAGTGTAATTATATATATATATATATGCATATATATATACATAAAAGTATATGTATATAAGTATAGTAATAGAGGAAATTTTAAACTATTAGGCTTATAGAATTTGATTTTGATTTTATATGCCGTTTTATTTTTCTCTAATTTATTATTATAATTATATATATATATTCATTTATACATATATATATATATGTGTACATATATACATATATATGTATATATATATATATATATATATATATAATTATGACTATATGTATATAAATATAGTAATAGAGGGAATTAGAAGCTATATTAGTAATGTATAAAAAAGACTTATTAATATATTTAATATATATTTTAATTTTTATCATTTTTTAAAGTAATAAATAGGACAGTATAGGTGATTATTTGCAAATATAAATAAAAAATATATATAAATAGACTATTAATTACAAAGATTGAAAGTGATACGCATGTATAGTTGATGTACTCGCAAAATAGTGATTTGTAAATAATAAAATAATATTTCCGTTTTAAGACATGGACGAATAACATAAATACGTAAGTCTAATTGATCTTTAGCAAAAACTAGATCACATATTTGAAACATGTTTTGTTCATTTATTTAAGGATGTGGGGTTTGATCAACCTTGCCAGGAAGTTATGATTTAAATTACTGTTTTGTTTTTACATCCAAGAAACAGCGTCTCAAGTTAAACATCTGATGACACCTTAACACTTCATACTATCGTGAGTTTGAGAAACGGAAATGATTCAGCAACTGCAGGGGATTAAATGTTTACTGACAACGAACAAAGAAAGACTCACATTATTTACAAAAAAGTATATATATATATATATATATATATATATATATATATATATATATATATATATATATATATATATATATAGTTTTCAATGTAAAAAAGTTGCAAAAAAGTTTATCAGATTGTTATTTTCAATCCAATATATATATATATATATATATATGTTTGCGTGTGTCTCTCTCCTTCTATATATATTTATATGTGTGTGTATGTGTGTGTGTGTGTGTGTGTGGATCTGTATGTGGATCTCATAGTGTGAATTGTACAAAGTCTTGCTCAAAGATTGTTAACAAATGGATTTTACATATTTTATATAATAATGTATTAATTATAATCAATTAATTGTCATTTTTATTTACTAGAACAGAAACCTATACATGTTTTTGTTTTGTTTTTACATAGGTGACACCACTTATCAAGGCCGATAGACCACTCAAGGATAAGGGTTAAAGAGTGTACAGTAGTGAAAAAGAACAATATAGTAATCGATATTAATGGAAGTTCGGTAAATTTGTTAACTTAAGTGGAACGGCTCATCAGAAACTTGTTCACGTTGGACTTGAAGGCAACCATATTATAGACAGCTGGAAAGCAGGAAAACGGAAGACAATTCCACAGGCGTGCAGTTCTAAGAAAGAAGCTTTGATCATGGAATCTATGTTTAGGTTAAGGAACAGATAAAAAGTGTGGAAAATTATTGATAATGTTTTCAGCTAGTCTAGTGTTTCTTGTGAAAGTTTGGCGAGGGGGGACCATAGCTTGAAGCTCAGTCGAACACTTTCCATGAAAATAAATATGTTATTTAATAGTTTATGCATTTCTGCTATTTTGTGCTTAACTTTTTATATAGAACATAACAACAAATAGAACTAGCATAATTTTTTTAAAATATATAGAGTTGAAAAGCTTCCAATATAGTATATTCTTATTTTCACTCTCATATATATATATATATATATATATATATATATATATATATATATATATATATAATACAACGATGAACGTCTGTGTGTGTCTGGTCACGAATAGGCTCCAATATTGTTGACTATTATAGAAAAGGGATCACATATAATGATAGAATATTTATCGAGACACTGGGATGGGTATGTTTAATCTGGCATTATGATGATTCATTAAAATTGTGGGGGCTGCGTACGCGCCTGGTCCACAAGTATTGAAATAAAAAAAATAAAACTTAAAAAAAAAGTGTCCAAGTGTTTTTGATATAGATATACATAATAATACTTTGACAGGTATGTTTTCACTTAGATAGGGATGGTATAATAAAATTGTTGTGTATGCGTTCACGCCTGGCGTCCATAGAATGGAAATAGACACAGACTTTAATAAATACTTTCATATCTATCTGCGTCAGTATACTTGGATAATTATGTTTTAGTTTGAAGAAATATGGTATAATAAAATAACGGGGTGTTCGATCGCGCCTGACCTGCATAGAATGGAAATATGTCACACAGTTTTACAAGTTATTTTTTAATACAGATCCGCAGAATATTGTAATAAGTTTTTCAGTGTGAACAGGTATAGTATGATAAATTATGGTGTTTATCTATTTCATTTTTACTTTCATCATATTCTGCTTTGGTTTTTATGCCCACAAATTTGAAGCTATCTCTATCCAACCCTTCCTTTTCATAACCTATCATACTTTCATAAATCAGAGTCCAATTTCTGTAGGCTGTTTCTGAACACAGTCTCAACGACGGGTACATTTGCTAGTATGTATATATGTATATGTATATATGTCTATGTATATGTGTGCGTCAGTTTATGTTTATGTCAGTGTGTGTATTGTACTAAGTCTTTCTTGATCAAAGTTTGTTTAAGAAATGCATTCCCGATACATCCAAATACATTAGATAGTGCAATAATACCCCTTTTTCAGTGAATTTTACTTTTTAAAGACACATTTTTTAACTATACCCAATTACTTTAATTTATATGTACTAGAACCTATCTATTGTAAGAAATTTCTTGTAACACACTCAATTTCCTCCTTGCTGTAGCAAACTAATTCCACAAACAAAAGCCATACCTTTAAAATAAAAATCTATTCACAAGAAACTGCAATGAAAGTTCTTTGGTTCTGGTAAGTTCTTTTGCAAAACGATTGCCCGATTTTCTATCATACGCATGGAGCCTTTAGTTCGAATTCCTAATATTGGAATGTTAGTTCGTTTTTCCTTTGGAAGGATCCATACATATCATGAAAAACACAGCGGGAATGATTGCGCATATAATTAGGTATAATGTGAGCCCCTAATAAAGACTTTTCATATCTATATGCGTAAGTATACTTTGATAATTATGTTTCAGTTAGAAGCAATATGGTATGAAAAAATTATGGGGTGTTCGTGGGCGCCTCCCCTCCATAGAATGGAAATATGTAACACAGTTTAACAAGTTTTTTTTTTAATATATGTCAACAGAATATTGTGATAAGTGTTTCAGTGTGAACAGGTATTGTATAATAAATTATTGGGTTCTTCTATTTTATTTTTACTCATATTATATTTTGCTTTGGTTTTGATACTCCCAAATTCGAAGCTATCTCCTTACAACCTTTCCTTTTCATAACCTATCATACTTTCATAAATCAGAGTCCAATTTCTGTAGGCTGTTTCTGAACCCGGTCAACGACGGGTACTTTTGCTAGTATATATATATATATATATATATATATATATATATATATATGTATATATATATAAGTGGTATATATATATATATATATGTATATATACGTATATATGTATTTTTATAAGCTATATATCTATACATCAATGAAAATGAACGTGTCTGTGTGGCTGTGCGTTTGTATGTGTACATTTCCTACGCAATAACTCAGTCAATTTTTAGTCTACCGACTCGGAATTTTAGATATAGCGTACTGAGATTTTGAAAAATCCAGCTCATCGATTTTGATGGAGTGAAATTGGATGTGTGGCTGTCCGTCTGTAAATTTCCCTACAACATTCTCCTCTGTCAATTTCCAGTCTATAAACTACAAAATTTGATATTCACGGTATAGAGATTTGGGAACATTTTTGTAAAAAGGTTTCGGCAAGAAATTTTGTTGTTGTTAATGGGTAAAAATTCAACGATTTAACCTTTGAGAACTCTACAAAACTCCTCCGTCAATTTTGGGTTTAAACACTTGAAATTGCAGATATAGGTTGCTTAGACATGGACCTAACTTAATAACTTGATTTGAGACCAAAACAATAAATGTTAAGGGGTCATATTAGGGGTCAATTTTTTAAAAATAATTGCCTCTGCGGTTTCTACCAAATCATTCAGATGATTTTTGGTCTAAATATTTGAAATTTTACATAAAAGGTATTCAGAGATGATGTAAGGTTTTCATCGGTTTGGGTCGAAAATTTTTAATTGCCAATATATAAATGTATGATGTATGTATGCCCAACAGTTTCGACAGATGTGACGGTTTTTTCAAGATCAGTAGCGTTTTAAAGTTCGACCGTTCATACGACGAATATCGAAAAATTGTCTAAAAACATTAATATCTTCACCTCCAACTAGGCACTTTTCTACAGGGGGCGATCGCTTTCGTCGCCCATATTTTTAAAAGGCATCCTCTCCTTTCGATTGTCTAGCCTCAATTTAAACATAAGTCAGTTCTGTTTTGGCGGTATTCGTAACCGCAAAGACGTCATGGTTTTCCCCCGTTCCTTCCCCCTTCCCGGTACGGGTTCAAGCCTGCGTTCCTACTATCACTTCTTTTTTTTTTTTTGTTTTTTGCTCAACATACACATTCAAACACCCGAGCAACGCCGGGCTGAAATGCTAGTCTATTTTATACATAAGAGTGAACGTGTATGTGAGTGTCTGTGTCTGTGGGGGTCTGAACATTTCCCTACGCGATCACTCTTTCACTGTTAATTTTATGTCTAAAGATTCTAAATTAGATATAACAGTTACTGAGATTTGGGAAAATCTTTGTTATCTGTTTTCGGCTCGAAATTTGGCTGTTAAGGAGTCATGGTTAAACCATTTGACCTTTGAAAACTCTACCAATTTCCTCCGACAATTTGGAATTATAACACTAGAAATTTAAGATATAGGTTTCTTGGACATGGATCTAACTTAATAGTTTGATTTGCGACCAACACAATTATTGTTAAGGGGTCATAATAGGGGGGAAATTAAAAAAAAAGATGACCTCTGCAGTCTCTACCAAATTACTCAGACAATTTCTGGTCTAAACATTTAAAATTTTACATAAAAAAACTATTCATAGTTAGGTCAAGCTTTTTAATCGGTTTGGGTCGAACATTTGTAGTTACTAATATATAAATGTATGTATGTATAAATGTGCTCATGTCTGCCTTAAACTGTCGATAGAGACAACGGAGTTTTACAAGATTAGTAGCGTTTTGAATTTCGACCTTACATACGACAAGTATCGAAAAATTGACTAAAAACATTAATATATTCACGTCGAACTGGAGCAGTTTTCTCCGGGAGTCGCTTTTCTCGCGGATATTTTCTAAAGTCACCCTTTTCTTTCGATTTTCTAGCCTTGATTCAAACTTACATCACTTCCGATTTGGTGGTAGTCGTAAAAACAAAGGCGTCATGTTTTCTATCGCTCTTTTCCTCATTTGCGGTACGGATTCGGGCCTGCCTTCCTACTACCACCTTTCTTTTTGCTCCACATACACCTCCAAACACCGCTGTAAGGCCAGGCTGAAATGGTAGTATATATATATATATATATATATATATATATATATATATATATATATATATATATATATACCATACAACCATGTATAATATATTTATGGTACATATATATATATATATATATATATTTATATATGTATGTATATATATATTACATATATTATATAAATATACTATATATTATATATTTTATATATATTATGCATACTCTATATATATATATATATATATGTATATACAAAATCATATATAATATGTATATATAATATATATATATATATTATGAATATATAATATCTAAAAATATAGATTATATATATATATATTATATATAATATATAATATATATATGCATATATACATATATATGTGTATATATAATGTATCAACATATATATATATGCATATATATATACATATATATATATATATATATATATATATATATGTTTGTGTGTATGTGTGTGTGTGTATTTATAATTTATCAATACAGCGTAAAAGATGTTTACTCGATAGTACCAAAGTTAAATTATATTTGGAGTGTACTGTCGAATAATCAATATAATTGTATACTTTAATATACAGTTTTATATACTTTTATTGTCCTATATATATATATATATATATATATATATATATATATATATATATATATATATACTTTTTTACTACAACAGCCAGGCCAAAAGAGTACAACAAAACAATTAAAAAAATACATGACTTCTTTAATAACTTTTTTCTTTCTATAATTATGTAACCAAAAAAAAAACTTCAAATAGTCTAGATGTTACACTTGATCTTAACACCGAACCTCATAGCCCCTATCATAAATCTAATCTTACTCTTTTATTTTTTATCTTAAGACCGAAACTCATATCATAAACCCACATTTACGCTTTTATTTGTCGATAACTCTTCTTACCACCCACACTAAATTATAAAATCTCTAGTACGATTTGTCTCTAGAAGAATGTCTGCTCTTTCTGCTGATAAAGAATTAATCCAAATACTACTTTCTGCAATAATGTCTTAAGAGACTCAGGACACAAGTAAAACATTAAATACAACCATTATGCTCCTCTGCAGGCCGCCTTAAATCTGTAATCAGGCACAATATGACTCGTAAGAAACCAGTTCAAATAGCAAGATCTGCCGCTATCAATAACAATGAACCAGTCTACATTTATAACCGATACCAAAATACTTATTGTAATACCTCCAATCCACCCAGCCGCACCAGGGGATAGAAAAATATTTGTTTTAGTCCTCCATTTAGCGTAAATGTCAAGACTAATATACCTAAGGGATTCTTCAACATTGTACACAACTCTTTCAAATACCCACACAGATATTGTTCTATTTTCAATAAATATTCAATCAAGATTTCTTATTCAATAATGGGCAATGTAGCACAAAGAATATGTACATCCCACGCAATCCTCTCATAACAGACACTGATATTTCGTCGTCAAGTTATTCTTCTTCCCATCCACAATCTGATATAGTTACAAATCGAATATAGCAGTCGAGCAGCCCCTCCATATTCAATCATACAACTAGCAACAATAACATTGATAATATTATTATTATTATTATTATTATTATTATTATTATTATTATTATTATTATTAATAATAATAATAATAATAATAATGATAATAATAATAATAATAATAATAATAATAATAATATTTCTCCTAACAGCCATCCTTACTCTAATAACACTCATTATCCCCTCCAAAATAGTCCTCGTACAATCATTGTCCACCAATGAACAAAATTAAATCCATTAATATAATAAAATCAGCAAATTAATATTAATATCAGACCTCGATCTTTTAATAAAGTACATACATATATCGGCGCTACTTCAATATCAATTAGGAAAATAATATCAAACCACATTTCTTCTTTTAACAACCATAATTTCAATAATAACTAAGGAATTCTCTAACCATTTTAATTAAAAAACTTGACGCTAATAATACCCTCTTCTTGATCAAATGGACTATCATAACTAGTCTTATACTCCAGGCTCTAAGTCATGTCGCCTCTGCACAACCGAAGCTATAACCGAAGCTATAACTATAATTACTTACCCTCAATGTAACAATATAATACATTTTAAAAACGAAGTAATCTCCTCAGTAAACATACGTCCAAATTTAATCATGGTAATTTTGAAATTACATAGTCATTACTTTAATCTTTAAGATAGATTTGTAATTTTTCTTTAACATTATCGTTTTTTTTTCTACATACTTTCTTAATAATTTATAAATTAATACTCCTTTATTTTAATTCTGTATTACTTCTTTGCTTACACGGTTTTTTCCTGCAATTTCCGTTTTAGTTTTTAAATATTCCTATCAATATCGATATACCCACGCATTCGTAATAATATTTTACTATATTCATTTACTAACATACTTAATTGCTTCATCCGGAATTTGCAGATACGATCTATCATCTGCTCTTAATTTTTTTATATTATTTTATTTCATATTTTATATTTCATTTTCATATTTTTATTTATTTATCTAGATTCTTTTAATAACATTTGCTCACATTTTCGTAAGTAATAACCTCTACATTTCAGTTGACCTCTTTTTCCCCTTATATTTTCGCTCCTTTTAACGTCATTTTGTCTGGGTGATTATGATATTTGCTTTTCTATTTCATATTTTATTCTCTCACCATTTATTTTTTTCTCTTTTTCTTCACTGATTTATTCTCTTCTTCGCTGAATTGTCTTTATTACATTTTGTCTCTGCAGCCGGGTCAAACACATCTTATTTTTCATTTATTAATATTATTGAATTTTTTCCCCTTTTCCTTGTACATATTTGTGAATTATTCCATGGACTTCGACCTTTTGGATTATTTTGGACCATCTCCCAATTACGTGATTTCCTTGGATTTTACTTGTGCGAATAGAAAATTAATTAACATGCTTGGATTTACAGTTTTGTATTTTACCCTCACTGGATAATTTACCTTTACTCAGACTATCCATTCTCGTGAAATCACCCTTTTCTCCACCATATTCCCTATGTTCACATTTTGTTATCAAGTAAGATCTTTGACTTATTTGCAGTTTGATGAATAATTTGTATGCAAAATCCGATCACGCATTTTGCTAATTCCTACACTCTGATGAGCAGGAAAGTATTTCTTCGAAACTCCACGGATTAAGGACTATCAACCTATTAAGTGTGTCCTTTTCAGATTAAATACGTTTTCAACTCTTTTTCTAAAGTATTTTAACATGTTTTATTAACTATTTTCTCTTCTTATATATATATATATATATATATATATATATATATATATATATATATATATATATACCAACTGACTCCTTCATTGCGCCTGAAATACTTTTTTGCATGAGGTTCGCAATCTCCAGCAAACTTTTCTTCAATCGACATTGTTAAATACCAGATCCAATGAAGTTTATGTACATGACTGAAAAAAAAACTCGACTAAGCGGAGAGTTCATACAGCGCCTAGTATTCCCAAATGATAACCAAACAGGTACTAACCAGGCATAATCTTACTTTACTTCGGCCCCTCTCCCTCTCTCTCTCTATATATATATATATATATGTATATATATATATATATACATATATATATATAGTCATAGACTTACAGTCCTGTTTCGTTGTAACACCACTCATTAGTGCCTCCAGACTAGCACCTCACACAATATGAGGACCTTATACCATCGCATTGACAGTCAGCATTTCTACTGATCGACTCACGGAAGCAGCACCCGCTTATTATCCCGCCAAATATCTATTAAAATAGACATTTTCCACCACTTTTACTATGCTTTAACCGATTAACAAACAATGAGCGTCGACTTTTTCAGCTTATTAATTAGCGGGTGAGATTATTTACCACCGTTATCTACCCAATAGGGGGCTTAAAATATGTGTAGTCATCGACATACAGTCCTGTTTTGCTTTATGACAATTCATCAGTGTCCCTAGTCTTGCACCTCTCCTAAGCCGAGAATTGAACCTTGAACCATCGGGTTTAGAGTCAGCAGTCCTTCCAATCGACCCACGAGAGGGATCTCCGTAAATTATCTCGCCCAATGTCTATTTAAGCAAATATAAATATAAATATATATATATTATTAATATATGTATATACATATATATGCATATATATGTATATATATGCATACATATATATGTATATATGTATATATATATATATAGAAAGATAAGTATATATGTATATATATATATGTGTGTGTATGTGTGTGTATGTGTGTGTGCGAAGATATAGAGAATGAAACGTTTAAATTTTAATTATTTAAAAAGTAAAAAAAAAGTTTATCGTGTTATTTAATTACTGTTTACTAATGAATATGTCATATAGACGCCTGTATGCAAATATGGTCTTATTTCATACATTAGAAAAATTTACGATTTAGTAAAAACATAACTATTATATACATTTGATGTCTACTATTTTATTTGTGTTGCTATACATGAATGTCAAGATGTTGATGAGAAATATATTGAAATTCACACGCATAATGCCATATTTTGACAGTTGATTTAATAGTCTTTGCTCGGAAATGATTCAAACTTTATTAGTTACTTTTCCATTTATTGATACTGAATTTGCGAATTTTTTAAACGGACAATTCCTTATAAAGAAAAAAAGAAACATTGAATACAAGATTTTATATTAATGAGCACAGATAAGACTGCGGGATTGGTATTTCAGCTATCTGCAAATGAGTTGTAATTTTTCTAGATAATATATTCGTGTGGTAGCTGACTAAATTTGGACAAAGTATTATATTTCCCATAAAAGTAATTGTCATTTCGCGTTATGAATTAGAGAAAATATCACCTGCTGTTCAAACTGACAAAAAAAAAAAAGATTCGGTATTTTGTTGAAGCCAAATATATTTAAGAAAAACCTCACATTCAATGAATATTGTGACTGCTGTCTGCTCACATATGTGGCGATTCGGAAATATATTCACCATATCGGTATTGTAAGACGAAGTGTTTATTATAAAACTTAGGGTTAACACAGTTTCCAGACAACAAATCAAGAACAATTAGAAGGAAACAGAAAAATAGAAATATTGACTAGAAAACGTGAGAATAGTGTCATTCCATACCTTATATTTTACTATTACTTAATGTGTGGAACGTTAACCAATTAAGATAAAATAAAAAGCCAACCAATAGACTGAGCGATTATTTAGCATAAATTAGGTATACACATGATCAGAAAAGAGAAAGGCGCAGAAAGGCTGTTTAACATTTAATTGTCTCTAACAAAAAAAGGAGCAGCACAAGTATTAGTTCATAGCAGAAGAGAAATTTTCAAAAAATAGTCACATGGCTGTTAAAAGAACGCATTAAGGTTCGCCATCGCTGTCTGCGTAATCGCTGTTTATGGGTAGTCATGTATGTCGGCATCTGGTTTTGAGATGTCAGCATCTTGCTGTCTTGCACGCACTATTGGCTTCCTCGTAGCTGTACTCTGAGTCTTTCTTTATAATTTTACCTCCCCCTCAAAACGCTGTCATTTATTTATTTTTTGCTGCATTCAATTCATCTTTTTAAAGGCGCTGCTGATATCCAGGTGAAGTATCTCAGCAGTGCCTTTTGAAGACCCTTTGTCTGTTAGCTTATTTTTTTAAATATTCAGGCCCACTCCGTATTAGCGGCAACTTTCTCATAAAAAAATCCATCATAGTAGACATTTAGACTTTAAATGATGATAGACGTCTTAAGAGCCGAGTAAAGGTATCTGCTGATGAAAAAATTCACTGGTTGGATGAAGAAAGCATATATCTTGTGTGTTCTGAAAAGCAGTTTTATTGTCTTAAGGAGGAGATTTAAAAAAGTTAGAAAATTACGGCCATTCTAAGGGAGACACTCCCTAAATAAAATGTTTTCGTTTTCAGAGTCATCCCACTTGCACACGTGGGATATCTATCCACGGTTTTGCGGAACATTTTTACCATTAATATTAAAAATTTGTGTAAGGATTCACTTAAAATTGAATCATAAAAAAGGTTTAAAAATATATTAGGTGCCCCTGTAAGTTGATCTTTATTTTATATTTTACGTAAACTAAAGCCAAGGTCCGATTTATAGCAATGCAGAGCGAAGCCCTTTTCCTTAGTTAAAAAAAAACATGGATTTACATCCGAGGAAGGCCCTAGGTTTCAGCAACTTAAACGTTGTGCCAATGACACTCAAGATTAGAATAACTTGCCGAACAATCAAAACAATACAAACAGTAAAAAAGGTGGTTTAATTTTCACGCTCGGCTTTTAAAAAGCGATGCTATTGAAATTAGTAAATGGACTAATTTAAAGACCTTATTATTGTATTAGTCGGGGAGCATATACGTTCATGATGTTGCAGTAAAACAAAATCGACAGGTAATATTTCCAGCACAAGGAGTCAAAAAGGCACAAAGGTGTGCAATTGATAAATATTGGCAACAGTTTTTGTTTTCTTTTAATAGAGATCGCTCGTGATAAGGGATAAACTTATTTGCTCTAAGGAGTTAATAAGCACTAAAGCTGACCCTTGCACAAAAATGAGATGCCCATTTATCTTGAATGAACAAGACAGGGAAAAACCCCACGAGCTTTGAACATAATCCACTGGAATCTGAAGTGTATTATAATAAGTTTTTTAAACAACAAATTAATCAAGACCTGGTGAGATCTCCTGCGGTTTTAGCATTGCTTCTCACCCATTGTTCTCGGATAATTTTAAATATTTAGTTAATCTACAATAAATCAAAGGAGCTAAGAAGAAAAGCAGCAGAGAATTGATCAGACAATTATGAGGAATGTATGCAATTCTAGGATTTATACAAAATACTGAAGTTAGCAACACTACGTCCTTAAGGGATAGGTTGCAAATGAAACAGAACTGTCGGGATCAAACAAATTATAGATACGTTTCTACAGTTTATCCAGAATGTTCAAATATGGCACTGTTCCCCAAGCCCAAATATGAGTGCAGTACTCTACACAATGGTGGATATTTGGTTTGTATATATCTATATATATATATATATATATATATATATATATATATAGAGAGAGAGAGAGAGAGAGAGAGAGGCAGACAGACAGACAGACAGAGACAGACAGACAGACAGACAGAGACAGACAGACAGACAGAAAGAATAACGACAGGTATGAGCAATTGTTCTGAGAAATGATTTCATGAGAAGCAGTAAAAACAACGGATTAAATATATAGACACTAAGAAAGTATTTAATAGAATACAAAGACCAACAAGTTTTGGAGTCACTTTTTTATGAATGCCTCCGTTCAGTTTCGAAAAAAGGATACCCCTGTAGGGGTAGCTGTGCGTGTAATTGTGAGGCAAGTGTTGCGCAACCCCAAACCAAACCTCTCCTGAAACGGAACTGCTTGAGTCCAGTGGCAAGGATATGTCCAGGACGACTGGAAACAATGCGAAAATAAGCAGAGAGCACATACATCACCTGGAAGTCCCAAATGGTCATCCGTCTGGTACTTGCCAGGCTCAACGTTCCTTAACTGCGGTGTCAAACCTGATTATGCCGTATATATAGTCGATTTCTTAACTAGAAAAAATATGACTGCGGTACTCTATACAATGTTTGTATATTTGATTTGTAGAGAGAAAAGAATAACAATACGTATGAGAAATTGTTCTAGGCGATGAGGAAACACGAGGTTTTTAGTCGATTCATTAATAATTGTTCATTCGAATCCCTGTGAGAAGAGTAACGCGCCTAATATTGTAGGACAATAGTGTCGTTTTAAAAGAAATAAACGAAATAAACAATTTTAAAACCCAATCTAGAGTAAAAGCTAAATACAACTCTAGATCAACTACACATTTCAACTCATCCGAGAAATCAAGACGGCAATAGATTGTGGTGTCATCAGATTAAATTATTGGCCCCTTGTTTCAATGTATCTGTGGCAGACAGAATAGTTTTTTGCGCATCTCTTGAGGCAAGTGTATACGTATATGATAGTTAAAATTCATATTTTCTTGTAATGGACGAGGAATATATTTGGTTGTAATAAACAATGAATATATGCATATTACTCACATACATATATTCAAAACTTCGAATTTAATTAATAGGAGCATGTCAGATTTTTGGGCTTAACATTTATTAAAACACATAAAATGTCTTAAATTTTAGTTAACTGGTTAGTGAAGTTAAAATCATGTTACTTTTGTTAATGAGAAACTAACGTAGCATTTCAGTTAATTGCATTTCTTCCTACTTTCTTGTTTTTATTTTTTTATCTCAGAAAGTTATGCATTTGCACCCCAACCCTAGCTCACACGTGAGTTGATATTACATTAAAAAGATATTGCTTTCAAGAAGCGTTTTTTAGTGTTATTTTTCCTTCCGAAATAACTCGAGTAAACATGCCAAGTTATTGCACTATCGTTTCTGCATCTGTTTTTCTCTTGCACTGCACAAGAAAGGGAGGGGTTGAATTAACATTATATCTTTGAAAAATACTGGATAGAACAGTGAAATTTTAACCCGAAAGAAACAATGTTACATACTTATTTAAAAACGTTTGATAAAATAATCAATTCAGGCAACTTTATTATATAAGAAGGCTGATATCTATTCAATGTAAATGCTTTCAGTTAAAAAAACACGTCGATACAGGTCCGGAACTATGAGCATGCTTTTCATAAATCCCCTGCGGAAACTCAGCGAATTCATTGCGTACAACGCCTATCAGGCTGGCATTAGTGTTGCATGAGGTCATGATTGTCGGGATCGCGACCTAGGACCAAACGAAATAGTTCCTCAGGGGAAGGTCGGGTGACGAGAGGGGGCATTGAAAGAATGGTACAAAATTGTAGCACTCCTTCTAGGGGTAAGTCTGAATCTCTGTTGGTATATGGGCATGTGGGCCTGAATCGAGCCCTTTGGCCACACCAAATGTCTGCCAGCAGTCACTCCTGGGTCGTCTGATGTGTTGAGCTGTTGCATCGAAGTTGAAAAATTTGCATATTGCGGAGTCTGGCAATAATCATGTTGTCATAACTTGGATCGGTAAAAATAATGATTTTTACGGTACATCACCGATCTCACTCGTTAAACATTGTGTCATTTTCAAAAATGGTAGAGGGCTCCTATCGCTCTTGGGATTTGTACGCAGCTGGCTAACGAGGTCTACAACATAAAGCCGCTTTTCCTGAAACGAAAATGTTTTCATTACCATGGCCACGTTTCTGTTATTCATGGCAATGAGCCAGTTTTCAAAAGTTAGATAGGTGGAATGCATGAGTTTTGTAGTGGCGAATCTCCAGTCTCGCTCGTTGAACATAGTAACTTTATAGAAAGATTTTATAGGTCTTAGAGGTTCTATACAACTGGCCAACTTATAGATGGTCTGCAAGGGGGAAAACGGTTTTCATCAAACGCAAATGGAACTCCTGTCGTCTTTTATTGTGTGACAATTTTATCTTTTCACCCTTTTTCGGAAAGCATTTCATTTCAACCGTAGTCGTTCTAAAAGTAATGCCTCCTATTTTTATTCCGCCTTAATTCATCGGGGGGGGATTGACAATTTCAATGTAGTTAATAGAGCAATTTGTATTCATGACTCGATGGTTTCATATAACTGTTGCAGATATTGATGTGGTGAAACTCTAAGTAAACAAGATCTTTCAATGAAGTTCGCCAGAAGTAAATATGTTTTATTAAATTCCTCACAATTTTCCATTGAGATTTCTGATTCCTATGTAGAATAACAATTTGTTGCACACAAAATTTGTACCCCCCATGTCTTTATAGTATGTACATTTTTTTTCGTTGAATAAGGTGCTACTTTCGGGGTGCCCCTCTAATTCCAAAGTGCCTTCCTTATACTCGTGTACAGTCATCATTGATAAAGAATTTAAAAAGTAATTTTTGGAGCAAAAACATTGAATAGTTTAACGTTTATTTTTTGTAGTTTTTAAACCTTTTTAGTGAAAAGAATTTGAGACTTTAATTTTGAAACGGCTCTCAGAAATTAGTTCACTTTTTTCATTTCTGTTAAACCCATGCAGCTAAAGCGACACAGTTCAACAAATAACGCAATTAATATCTCTGTTCTAAAATGCGGCTAAATTCACGTTGACGACACGGTATTCGCCAGATTACAGAAGTTAAGAAACTATCAATTTGCCCAGTACCAGTAGTAGATGACGATTTAGGAAGTCTACATGTACAGCGCCAAAGCGAAGAAATTTCCAGGTTGCTATCTTGAACCGCATCAATTCACTGCGGGAGAAGCACCCTCAGTCTTCGTTAAGCCTTTCATGTTGAAGAATGAACATCTCTGAGGTAAAAAAAAAAACTGCGGTATATTGTATGCTCTGTCTTCTGTCAGTCATCTGGTCCGATAAATCTGGCCCCAAAAGATCGGTTGATTCTGGGCTTGACCATTACTCCTGATCTTAAATGGAACACGTATATCAAATCTGTTGCCAAGGCCGCTGGAAAAATGGTGGGATCTTTCTATCGATCCAGTAGATATCTCACTGCTGATGCTATTCTCTACCTATATAAGAGCCAGGTACGTCCAAGGATGGAATACTGTTGCCACATCTGGGCAGGAGCTGCTAGAAAGGACTTGTCCTGCCTTGATAGAGTTCAAAATAGACTTCGTAGCCTCGTAGGAGATGTCCTTTTCTCCTCCTTGCAACCTCTATCTCACAGAAGAGATGTTGCGAGTTTGTCTCTGATGTATCGTTATTTTCATGGAAAGTGTTCAACTGAGCTTCAATCTTTGGTCCCCCCTCGCCAAACTTTCACAAGAAACACTCGTCTAGCTGTAAACACTATCAATAATTTCCCCCACTCTTTATCTGTGGCTAAACCTAAACGTAGATTCCATGAACAAAGCTTCTTTCTTAGAACTGCACGCCTGTGGAATTGTCTTCCGTTTTCCTGCTTTCCGGCTGACTACAATATGGTTGTGTTCAAGTCTAAAGTAAATAAGTTCTTGATGAGCCGTTCAATATAAGTTATTAAATTTACCAAATTTTCATTACTAATGATTACTATATTGACCAATTTCTACTGTACACTCTTTAACCCTTATCCTTGAGTGGCCTCTGGGCCTTGATAATGTGGTGATGCCTTTGTAAAAAAAAAAAAAAAAAAAAAAAAAAAAAAAAAAAACCTTTATCACTTACAAATAAAACATCTGTGTGGATTTCTGAACAACTTAATTGCTGTGGCGGAGGCTCAGGCTTGGTAACTGACGGTGGAGTCCATTGAATATCAGCAAAATTTCATAGTGTTGTCCTATATAGATATGTGTTTCTCGAAGACAATGGCTAAAGTGATAGTCTCTCCTTTAAACCTGTATACCGTTAAGAGAGCAAAGCGATAGCAATAATTGGCCTCTTAGGTATAACTTTTGCATCAATACATGAACAAATAAAACACGTCTATTATACTTGATGGCAATTGATTTGAAGGACGATTAATGTGTCATTAGGTACTAGCGTGGGCGCTCGGTTTTGCCCGGTCGTAAAATACGCTTAAATATTATAGTTAAATCTATCCAAGTTTCGTATATGTTATAATAGAGCCCTGATTTAAAAAGTAAACAGCGAGAATCAAAACCAAAAAAAAAACTAGCATTTAAAGCTGGCGACGTTACCACTGTACGAGCATAACACGTATCTGAACTGATTAAAAATGAAAAAGGAACACACAAAAAAGTAGATAAATGTACCAAATATATGACAATTTTTTTTCAATTTTGATACATTTTTTACTCTTTAAAAATCACTTTAACCGATTATTAAAGAATGGTCCGACTATAAAAGAACAGCCCGACTATAAAAGTACGATCCATAAAAAAATCATTCAATTCCCTAGCGCTGTTCAACAACTTCTAGCTTCGGAAGAGAAAGAATGTATAAATATGGAGATGGACAGACAGACATATAGCATTTTTTTTAATATTAGACTATCGGGGACGCCCGACTTTGCTCGAGTGTTTAAATATGATAGTTAATTCATCTAGATTCCGTGTATATAAATATAGAGTCGTCATATAAACAGTATAAATAAGCACTTGTGTGCTTTTAGCTAAAATCGATACTGAAGGCAAATCTGTAGCAATAAAAGTTGGTGACGTTACCACAGTATTAATGTGCCATTAACAATAAACTAAGATCAATTTTAAAAATATATTATGATTTTTTCAATTTTATCCTAATTTGGACCCTGTAAACCTATTTAAACCGGCTAAAGACTCATACAAGCACGGTCCGTAAAAAACCCCAACCATTTGAGGCCCCTTGCTCTGCTCTGAACTTTTTAACTTCGGAGGAGATAGTTCGAAAATATGGAAACATACAGATAGACATATCCTTTTATATAATAGATTTAAATACGTAGCTGAGCAAATAAATCCAGATAATATCGAATAGGATCTGTACATCAGGATGTTTTCTCTCTTGTTCAAATGTGATTGTCAGAACTCTGGAAATACAATGAAAATACTTTCCATCGATATATTTTTTACATAAAATGTATTTTAAACGATGTTTAAGGTTAGTGTACTGAGCTTTAATTAACAATGATTGGAAGAATTGTATAAATCACTACCATTATTCAGAATACTATTAACGTCTTAGGTTGAATTCTTACTTTTCGACCGATGATGGCGTTGCCATCCTTCAAGCTGAACTCAAGAATATGTCTGGGTTTTTAGACTAAACTCGACATAAAATATGTCTGGGTTTTTTAAGAACCTCGACATGATAACCTGGTTTTATATTGCTCTCGTTCCGACAGTATTCATTATTAATTCTTGACTAATCCATACATTTTTTATATACCAAACCATTTCTTATTTTAATGTTTGACCCTTAACATCCATATATTTTTAACTTAAAACTAGTTATTACTTAATATATGTGGTACTAGAGAATAACAGTTATAATAAGCCATGTTTTCGAGGAATTACTCAATCTACACGGTTAAACGATAAAGTTGTCCCACCAAAGGAAAAACGTTACAGTTTATACTAAAACTTTGTTGAATAAATCAATTCCGATAAATTGTTTATAGAGTAAAGCTGGCAGCTAGTCAATGTAGCCGATTTCAGTCTACATCACTGCCTCGACATGGGTCCAAAACTGTGAGCATGCATTTTCCACATACGCTGGCGGAGACTAGGCGTATACTCGGCGGATAGTGTTGTGGAAGGTCATGTTTGTGATGTTCTTAGCGTATGATCATACGAAGTAGTCCAGCTGATTCGGGTCAATAAAGAAGGGGACAGTGAAAGAAGGATAAAAAGTCGAGCACTCCTTCTATAGCCGAGTCTGGGTCTCTTTGGACATTTAAGCAGGCCCTGAGTCCTGCTGTCACATCCAATGTCTACCAGCCACAACCTGATTCGGCATAGGGATCACCACACTCTCCAGCACATCCGGACACATTTTCCTGTTGACTTAAAAGTCGACTTCGAACATGTGAGATGACATTATGTGGCTCTCACTAGTAACCCCACAAAAGACAACACCCCTGGACGGAAACTTTGCTTTCAGAACACTGGACAAGTCACTGGGTTTCGTGGCATCTCCAGCGGTGTATTTGAGATTGCTGGCGATGGTTGTGTTATCATAACTTGGATCGGTAGGGAACATGAGTAGCCAATGCCGTTATAGGCTAAGATATACATCTATTTGTTTTACATAAGCAATTATGTGTCACTACGCGTTCATAAGCATGTTTCAGTTATCAGTTTACTAGTCACAAGATACATATTCAGGCGATGTATATACATTTATATATATATGCACAATGTAACATAATGTATGTATACATACACACACGTACACACACACATATATATATATATAAATTCATGCGTATATAAACACGCATATATGCGTAGATACCTAGTGAATGAATTACTAATATCTATATTCAGTAGTTCATGATTTTGACCATCATATAATTTATTTCTTTAATCCAATTGACATTTGCGTATTCTTGACAGTATCTGTTTCGTAGCACAAAATCAACCACTTAATGATTTTATCAATTAGTGAATCTATTTCGACGTCTGTTTATCAGAAGTAATAGCAACAATAAATCCAACCAAAGGAAATAACATTCGTTTTGACATGAGTAAAACCAGAAAATTGGAATTTCTTCTGATGAGTTAAAGGCAAAATAGATTCACTGACGGATTTAAGTGATTGATGTGTTGCCACCAAAAAGATACTGCAAAGAATTGTAAATGTAAACTGAATTCAATAAATAAAATATAAGTTGGTCAACATCATGAACTTTGGAATATAAACTTCTGCCAGCCATTTACTATATAGCTTTGTAGTTACATCGAGCTTCTTAAATAAGGATTGGTATGCATTTTTTTTTAAAAATCACACTTCTACAGAAGTATACAGGATGATCCCACAAAAACACAGAGGGCATTCAATTGTTTTTCTAGGCGTTTACAGTCAACGGAGAAAAAAGGTTAAAGACCCTAGTGTTTTGATGTGATGTTTTGAATATAATAAACTAGTTCTGACCAAAGTTTTTTTTTCATTTGGAGAAACACTAAGAAATGGGGCCTAATTAGAGTTGGGGTCCGTTTTTGGGGTCACTCTGTATATGTAAGCGGTTTAGATAATTGAACCGCGGCACATTTTTTTCATCTACCTATTTGACGCATTACCTGCATATATTTTAAAAAATGTAGGTTATGTTATTTTCTATTATCGCAACGACACAATCGCATTGTTAAAATATATGTGTGCCAGGAAAGTGAAGGCAGAAATATTAATTATTTGACCGAGTTTTCTTATGACAACGATAATCCTAATGCAGACGCAATATGTGTTGCTAGCGTGTAGTTATACGTAATGTATATACATTTCTATATCATGAAAGTTGTCATAAAATATAAGACTTCCAATCGCAAATCGATTATCAGCGAGTTTACTCCAGAGAGTTTTAATTCGAATAAAATCGTAAACGTATGTTTATAGTTTTTCTTACCTTATTTTATTGATAATATTTCTGTTGTGAAGATGTTCATTTTTACATAGGCATTAGGCATCACTACTTATCAAGGCCAAGAGGCAACTCGAGGGTAAGGTTTAAAGAGTGTGCAGTAGAAATTGGACAATATAGTAACCGTTAGTAATGGATATTAGTTAAATTAATATTCAGGACAAATATCTTTTATTTTCGCCTAGCAAACGTTCTTAGAGTTTTGACGAGAGAATGATCACTCAGTTCGACAAAATAGAGCTGAAACATTTTGAAGGTAACTTAGATTTCATTGTTTGGAAATAATACTCAATGTAAGGAGAACATTAGAGCGAAGGCTACAACATATGCCCCTACATTCACAATTTTTATACTAATACCGATTCAGATTGTTATAAAATTAGTTAATAATTATATATAAAATCGTTTCTTTTATTTAATTTAATAAGCCCATATATTTTCCCAGACTTCAAAAAACAAACGTGCGCGTTCATATTGTGATGTAACTTGTTTGTAAAATATATATAAATAAATATTTCTCATTAGTATCAATAATAGAATAATCACTTACTCACTTAAATATTATTAAAAACTTACATATTATTAAGAGAGTCGCTTTTGGCAACATTAATTTGGCGCAAATTCATCCGACTCTATATAGATTTTCATAATCCAAAATGTCTTAAAGATTCCTAATCGCGATACCGAATAAATTTCTCTCATTCCCTTCAAACTTCATGAACGTCAGAAAAGTGAAGCTAAGAAACCTAAGGATAGGGGCGCTCCATCCGTTCAAAAATTGTTTTGTCCCTTTCATCAGTATTAGCCGATAGGGGCGCAACAGGCCGTAAATAAACCTTAATACAAAATGCAAACACCTTGGAATATAAACCTCACACAGGACACGGCCATTACATGAATCCTCTAAGAACTAATAATTTATAATATTTCCTGTAGTGTGCATTACACATCTAACTTCCAGTATGTTAATTAAAACTAGTTGATATTTTATTTTACTCGTAAATTCACGTTTATCCGTGTCTGTTATAACCTTTAATTAAAGCAGTGGAAAATAAATTCAGCTAGAATTTTGTGAATAATGAAATAATTTATTTTTAATATTTTGCACAGAAAAATATAATTTTTTTATGATATAAAGGTCATCATTTTCACAGCGATTGCGTGTAGTAAAGATCGCTATAACAAAAACTAAACAGATTAATTCTAAAAGAGAAACGAATAATTGTTGGTTAATTAAATGTAATTTTTTTAATAACGAAATGAGAATGTCAGCAATGCGAAATATGCGAGATTTATAGCGACACATGTAGACAATCGTGCGTCCAGAAAATTAGATCATACATGAAATTTATAACATAAACTTCAATGCTTCTACCAATTAATACTAGCAAGTATATTCGCTATTGTTTTCAATTCGAACGAAATCCTAGAATAATCATTATGGTTTTATTAATGCGTACGTATATTTATGGATTCCGATGTCTTTTATTCACGTGAAAATGTGTTATCAGAAAGGGCTAACAAATCAGAGAGATTCCAAAGTTCAGAAAATACCCCACAAGATAGGGCATATCAATCGGAAAGTTGTGCAAACAAGACTCGAGATTATAAAAGCGCTAATAATGCACGGGAATGAACCAAACACACAGAAACAGATACACGAAGAGAACATACAGCGCCTAGAATACCCAAATGACCCCACCACCCCATCTGATAATAACCACGCCCAACATTGCTTCCTCTCGGAGATCTGACGAGTACCGGTGTGGCAACATTTGTGCTGTAGATTCATAGACACACACACAAACGCACACACGCACACAGGCACACACACACGCACACACACGCACACACACACGCGCATACACCCACGCACACACACAACCACCAACACACACGCACACACCCAGAAACACACAAACAAACGCACACACACACGCACACACACAAACACACACACATACACACAAGTATTTCTATGAGCTGCGACGTTGTTAAGGCTGTGGAAATAATGGAATTAGAACACGTTCTGAACATTATATATATATATATATATATATATATATATATATTCATTTGTATATGAGCATATTTTTCTACGCATCAGAATTTTATTTTATTAAAATAAAGGATTGTCTTTTACAGTGGTGTCTTTCTCCCTGATAAAGAATGAGGTCTTACGTAAATGCAGGTTTTGTGACAATTGCCACACCGCCTATCGCATAGGCAGATAAATTATAGTTCCCAAAAGTAAAGAAAATCGTGTTCAAAGTTTTCTTCGATCCGACAAGGTATCGCCTCTGATTGATAGGCAATGTCACGTAAAGCAAGTTATTGCACGGAAGCAGGGTCGATTATAAATGAGCCCAAGCCTTGTAAGTGACTAAACAGCGCTCATAGCAAGAATAAAAAAAAGAAATAGTTGTCTCAAGTGTCGCGTGACACAAAGTACCCTACGATGAGATCAAGAACAGTAACTCATTTTCGCCGAGGAACTAAATCGGCGAAATGCCGGACTTTCAAAAAAATATCGTCAATGAAATATACGATTTCAAACGGAATTAATATTTCATTCACTAGCTTCATGTATAAAACTGTAAACAAATATAGCAAACAAATAAATAATTATTTATCAACAGTATTGTATTTTGGTGAAATGGATTTTTACTCAAGCGAAATTCACAATGCATTAAATGCAAATATGTACTACGTAATAAAAAAAAACAGACGAAGCCTTTTTTAACCAGTGTTCTCACTCGCTCTCCATCAATCATAAAACTATACATGGCATTTTCCTGGTACTAAAATACTAAAAAAATACATGCAAGTACTAATTTGAGTTAGTACCTTGATTAAATATATTTCATATACTTATTAACGTGGCCGATAGCCTACACAATAAGAAAACACACCGTGTATTTATGTTAGATGCTGAATTTATGTCTAACCAGTCGGTAATGCACCAGTTCAATTTTTACGTCGAATGGATACAAAATTTAATGGGGTTGCTTGTAACTATTCGCTGGAACTATTATATATATAGAATAGATAGATAGATAGATAGATGGATAGATAAATAAATAAATATATATATATATATATATATATATATATATATATATATAGTTCTATACTATAGTGAGTATAGTTCTTACAAAATATTATTGGCAGTAATTTTCTATAAGTATTATCCAATCTAAATAAAAGTTGCTCGATATAAAAGATAGAACAATTAAATCAATTTTTAGTCATCCAATAAATTTTAAAAAAATATAACGTTAAATAGTTAAATTTCCAATAAAAAAGATTTTTATTATTCTATGTAAGACAAAGAATACATTTAAATTATTATAACTACTTACCCTATAGAGTTTCGATGTGCACCATCTCTCCTGGGTGAAAATAATGTGTAAACCATTATAATTATTTCCTAATATTTTCCCCTCTGAAGAGATGGTAGGAATCGAAATCCTATAATATAATGAGGTATAATATTTCAAATGTATTTATTATCTTACATAGAATAATACAGATCATTTAATTTGAAATTTAAACACTTCACGTCATGAATTTTTAAATTTATTAAATGTGATATGTATATATATATATATATATATATATATATATATATATATATATATATATATATTTGTAGTCATCGACATACAGTCCTGTTTCGTTGTATCACAACTCATCAGTGCCGCTAGACTAGCATCTCTCCCAAGCCAAGGATTGAACCTAGAACTGTCGTGTTGACAGTCGGCGGTTCTCCCACTCGACCATGGAATTGACGCCCGTAAATAACTCATCGGAATGTCTATTTAAACAGCACCCGCCACCAATTTTATAGTGCTCAAATCGCCTGTTCGTAAACAAACAAACAACAAGCTTCGCATAATCATACAATTAAGTAGCGGGTGAGATTATTTACGACAGTGCTCTACCCAAAGAGGGGGGGCTTAAAATATATTTGTAGTCATCGACATACAGTCCTGTTTCGTTGTATCACAACTCATCAGTGCCGCTAGACTATATATATATATATATATAAATATATAGATAAATATTTATATAAATATACATAAATATATATATATATATATATATATAATTCTACTTTGAAAAACAGCCATCTACATACACGTGATGTGCTGTTTTAAGCTCTAAACCCTATTTTCACTTGTTAAGTGTCCGAATCTCGAACCCAAGATGCTACAGTCGAATGCATACACCGTCACACTTCTTTTACCATCCGCTATTTTTTATCGCCTTTTAAGTTATTCCGTTTTTTGTCGATAAGGTATTAGCCTTTCTTACCTAGGAGATCAAGAAAATGTTGTTTTTTTTTTCCTTAGTATCGGACTGTTTTTATGATGTAATCAAATAATTATAATTTTCTTTTACATTAGGAAACAGTGCGCGACGTGCACGTGTTTCGCCGCTCTACAGTTTATGAGTAGTTATTAGACTGTATTAGGACTCGAAGCTCGAACCATAGGTTCTCTGATAGAGTGCGTATACCTTACGATATCTGCCCTTGCTGATATTGGTTGCTATTATTTTTTCGATTTTAAACTCCTATTTATATAGATTTTTTAGACTTAACAGTTTCAGAGCCATTGCTTGAAGGGCTAATATATTTCGATATGGTCGTGACTAAACACATCATACATCAGATCAAATCTACCCACAGATTATTATCTTTGACTTCCTCTGAAACACTGTGCCAATGCGTATTCTGAATATTTTAAACAGCAAGTTTCAAAACATACCCCAATCCCATCAATGGTTCACTTTACCTGCACAGTTTCCATTGAAATTAACAAATAATAGAATAATAGTTCAACTGCAAATAAGAAGGCTCACTTTTAATTTAAGATACAACAATAACTCCCTGTTATATCTCCTGTTTGCAGAGGGAAGCTCGACTCGATGATCTGAAAATAACCTTCTTCATTTTTCGTGATATCAAAAACAACACGAAGACACATAACACAACCGTGGGCTTAATATCTTCGCTGATATACTGTAAAAATTATCTGCTGGGAGTGTTTTGGGTCATTTACAAAAAAACTACAACGAATGTTTCGTAGAACGTTGCTTTACTCGATGCTGGAAAATGGTATTTGTAATTCTAGCAATAAGGAGTTATTGAAAGAGAAGTCACCTACTTGTAAGAGAAATCACCTACTTGTAAAAGAAGTCACCTACTCAAATAGTCTATTTGCTGCTCGTTTTCGCTTAAAATCTTTGCGTTTAAATCAACCTAGAAACACTCTACCACATTTTTCCGATCGACTGTGTAATATCTTTGATATTCTAACTGTAATATCTGGTCCTTGTCTAAAGCGTTTCCCAAGGGAAAGCACAAATATCTTCCACGAAAATTTAATCATACAGCATTACGTGACGAATATATAATATAATATTTCATTGTTTACCACGAATATAATGCAAGTGTATCCCGATGGTCGCCCGCTAAAATCATTGCATACATACGTGTCTGCCACAGGGGTGGATATATGGGTCTTTATTATGCACATATTGAGAAACCATTACCCCAATAATCTTTCTTTTTAATGGGCATCTTTGCTCTATAACCACGTTCTCAAACAGAAGAGGGGGAAACTAATTTAAACATGTCTAATGCAATGGCTGAAACATTAGGAGATGAAGTCCAGATATATGTATTATCAAATAATCCAATTCTTCTTAGACCATTTCATTTTTTTATCATAGCTTGGTGCTTGGAATCGTTGTCTTACTGGAAAGTATAGTCACGTCCCACTCCTAAATCCTCGGCACTCTGTAATAGATGTGTTGATAAATTCTTCGTATAATTTTCTGCGTTCGTCTACTACGTGATCATGTTCATTCTTTCTAACTACATTTGCAGAAATGCAGCCCCAAATCACCACACTTACGCCTCCAAATATTACATATTAGATAGTTTAAATTCTGTATTCTTTTCTTCCATACATGGGTGCGCAGGTTTCTTCCGAAAGGCTAAGTTTTTGTTGCATTCGACCAAATAACTTTATCCATAAGTAATCCCATTCACATTGATATTTATTAACCATTTTCAAAGCATATTTCCCATAGCTAGGATTCAACAATAGAGTCATTCTCGATGATAAAGAATACAAGTCTAAACGATTCAATGATCTCTTGATTGTGGCATGCTTACTTCAATAGACGCTTCCTGAAAATACTTCTGAATTTCTAAACGTGTCAGAAATAGTTCTTTCTTTACGTTACGTGCAATGCAACGAGCAGTAACATTATTTAATTTACGTGGCCGACCACTTTTAATATTACAACATGTTCTTTCCCACTTTCTCGCAGGAATACGCATGGTATGCACCATCAAATTTAGTCCCGATGCTATTTCCTGTACCCCTTTAAATTTTTATTTCTTGCTAGTATTTCCTTGAACATTTAATAAGATAATTCCTTTGTTTTGAACATTTAAAAACAACAAGACAGGTAACCGGTGCAGTGTCCGAGAACTGTTATTAACTGCCATGTAAAGAGCCGGATCCCAGGGTGGCTTCCAATCTGATGAAATATTGCAGCAAGCTAAAATAAGTGCTAAAGAATAAAATTTCTGATTGGTTTAAATATTGTATCGGGATAAAATCACTGCTTAAAAAGGAAATTTGACAGTGTGTTAACTACATCTGCATTTGGGTAATTTGATTTTTTCTGTTAAAGAATATTTTTCTACTAAGTATGTCCTCATTTTCGTTTTATTTCTAGATATATATCTATTTAAAGATTGGGTGTAAATTTAATTTAAATTAACTTGATATATTTTAAGATATACGAACAAACAATGCACTAAATATTTTTGCTACACATTGTATCTACGATTATATGAAAGCGTGTTAGTTATTTCCTCATAAGTTTCCAAATGGCTAAGCCTATCTTTTGGAAATTTCATACTAAAATAACGCATATATCTGGGAGTATGCGTACATATCATTTTATTTACGGAAAATCATCTAATAATTATTTTACAATGAAGCAATCCGATATTAAAAAAAATAGGCTTTTGTCTATTATGGAAAAAAAATACAGGGTACTATTTAACGTTATACCAGTGTAACCGTGTTCGATGTAACGTACAATATTCCCCTAGATAATGTTTTATTTTATACCTATGAGATAAGAAAGACTAGATTAAGATCGACAAGCCTAAATGTCAGCTTGTGTGATATTCTAAAAAAACACAGATGGAATTTGATGGACTTCATTATCATATTTTTCTTCTGCGAATGATTCCATCGGAATAAATGATATCCAGCAGATGATTGTATCTACAATAATACATACGCATTAAGCATGTAGAATATCTGCATAAATATATTTACACCTAATAGTAAACTAAAAATGATCATTCTATAAGAAAGACGAAAAAACCTAAAAAGGATTTGATTAAAATCAATGCTTAAAAGGATATGCGATTAAGCTAGATCCTTTGTAGATTAATGCAATTCCACGACCAATATGTGACAAAGGTGTAGTTTCTTTTGAAATAAATAGAAAAATGCTCACCTCTTTTTTGTTTTTATCGGCCTTAAGGCCGGAACGAAGGTGTAGTATCTGTTCTGATGTCACACTAAAGTTGATTTTTCTAAGTAAATTGAGGAGAACCACCTATATACTGAGGAAATTATTATTTTTGGTCTCAACCAGAGTGCCCCTTTTGCTTTTGGTGGGGGGAATGGTTTTTCCCTTACATTAAAAACGACCTTGCGTCACATTTTTATTTAATGGGAAAGCAAATAAATACAAATATGAAAAGATTTAACCATGAATACAAATACACACAAAAATATAAATTTCATAGTAATGTAATATATATATATATATATATATATATGTGTGTGTGTGTGTGTGAGAGTGTGGGTGTGTGTGTATGCGCGTATATGTGAGCGTGTGTGTGTATCTATGTTTGTGTGCATGTCTTTACTGCCTCAGCTTATTCGCTTTGGCAAATTAAACATGAAAGCAATACAGTCTCGACAGTGTGCATTTTCATTTTATCAAATTCGATGTCCAAGATCGTACAACATAATTGCAATAGCATATAATTAAACACACCCACACCCACCCACACCCACCAACACCCGCCCAGCCACACACATGCGCGCACGCACATACACATATATACAAACGTACACACAAACACGCACATTATATGTATATTATATATATATATTATATAATATAAAGCTGAACGCCTGTGCGTGTGTGTGTGTGCGTGTGCGTTGTCACGAATAGGCTCCTATATGGTAGACTATTTAAAAAAAAACTGATTACATATAATGATAGAAGATGTATCGAGGATAAGGATTGGGTGTGTTTGATCAAGCAGAACGGTGGTTCATAAAAATTCGTGGGTGCCTTCGCGCATGGCCCCAAAAGTATGGAAATAAAAAATGAAAAACAAAAAAACGTTTACAAGGATTTCTTTTTATAGATGTACATAAGAATACTTTGATAAGTATGTTTCAACTTTAATAGGGATAGTATGATAAAATTGTGGGTATGTGTTCACGCTTGTACTTCATGGAAATATGGCACTAACTTTAACAAAGATGTTCATATCTATCTGCTTAAGTATACTTTGATAATTATGTTTCATTTTGAACAAATATTATAAAATAAAATTAGTGGGTTATTCGTGCCTCACCTCCATAGAATGTAAATATGTCACAATATTTAACAAGGTTTTCTAAAAGGGGCGTGGGTCCACAATAACACCTTAACTTTAATCTTAATTCACGGTAGCTTTTATTTATTGTTTTAAGTTGAATCATAGTGTGTAAAGTAAATTCACCTCATGAATTCATATTCTTATTAAAGTGGAAGCCAAAAAACGTCGGAACTTTAGGCAATTCTCGACACAAATTTGGCATAACTCTGTTTTTGTCCTTCTCCACTTGCACGTGGCACTCTTTCGAAAATAAATTAATAGATAAATAATAAAAATTAGAACGTTACTTGCTATCGTGGCAAATAAAGAAAAATCCTGCTCACGTGATTATGTATATTTTTAAAAATATCTACATAGCCTTTTTATTTTTATTTATATATCTGCTTAAGCTTTTTTGTCAGTGTACTAGAAGGAATTAAGTTGATTACAGCAATTTTTGCGTGTTCTTTACATTGCAATAGTACAACCTGAATCCGACGGCGCCATAATACACCATTCAATACTGTAAAAGTGAAACGAAGCTGCTCTGCTTGAAAAGGGCGCCATGTTCTTCTCATTCATATTTATATCGATTCCTTGCTTTAAAACACTAAACTAATTACGTGTTTACTTTTTAAATATCGCATTTTGCTGTTTTGGATTATTTTATTAAAGTAAGTAAAGATTCATCATTTTTACAAAACTGTTTTTGTTTCTTTGTTTTTCGATATTTTGTCGATATTATTTAGTAAGAGTGTTTAGCAGAAAAGCCAATAAACGACTACCCGAAAAAATAAATATACAAGAAATAAATGTTACCATAGTCAATAAAAGTTCAGTTCATATTTTTAAATACTTTTTAAGACTCTTTGCTTGAAATACTTTCAGCGCACCAAAATTAAAACCAAATTTGAGTCGATAACTACTTAAATCAATTTTTTATATAAACTACACATGGCATAAACGAATATTCCTCAAGCACAAAATAACGGAAAAACATTAAAATATATTTATAAATATTCATTACGTTGGCGATACTGTCTAAAATTGTTAAGACAGAATGTTCAGGTGTCCCTCCTTCAAATTGAAAACGAGGCTCTCCATTTCAAAATCGCTCCCATTTTGATTTTTTTAAACCGGTTCGAGAATTAAATATAAAAAATTACAAACTACTTAAAAATACAAACCAATGAACTTTTCTACTATAAACAACTTTTATTGACTGCGGTAACATTTTCTTCTGGCATACACACACACACACACACACACACATATATATACATATATATATATATATATATTGTATGCATGTCTGTATAAGCGTATTCTATGTTACTATTTTAAACTAGTGCATTTTTAAATAAAGCTTACTTTATGCAAGTTAAGAAAGGGAATGGTGTTGCACTCATTTAACCTGATCTTTAAAAATAAAAACAAATGGTGACCTTCATATAATTACTCTATTTACAGCAGGCAGTATTTACCGAAAAGTATACTCGCTATCATATTCATCAGTCTGCTTCAACCATTGTTGCATTTTTTAGAAGATAAATTATGTATAATTTATTTCTATTGTCACATTTAATTGTAGAGGCAATTTTCAGATTGACTCATAGAAATGGTGAATCTAACTTTACGAAAGACCGGTAAACATATGGACAGAGTCAGCTGCGATTAGTTTCTGTTGTATATTGCTAAATGATTATATTGAGTGTTCTAATAGTTTTGGATAGTAGTTAGAGATAATTGTAACTGACCCTGTTTTGTCTAAATTACTTATAGTAAATAATAAGCCTTATTTTGTTTTGTGTCGGAATTAGATATGAGCCGGTGTCTCATGTGTTTAGGGTTTTTCAACAACCATAACATCTGGATGATTATAACTTCATCCATAAAAAAGTTATTTGTAATGCTGGATATTATTAGTGTGAGAAAAGTCTGAATCTGGAATTATATTATTTTCATACAGGGTTAAGCGATATATTTGTGGCCATAAAGAACACAGCACAACACTAGAGCTGTATTATATTGTTTTTATTAAACAACAATTCAGGTAACTTTATTATGGACAAAAGATGATATATACTCAATGCAGGCGCATTCAGCCTCGATCGCCGCCTCGACACAGGTCCGGAACTATGAGCATGCCTCGTCAACAAGCGCTGGCTAGATCCCGGCGAATACTCGTTCGATGGCAGCGTCCAGGGAGGCTTTGGTTTATGGGAAGTCATGTTGGTTACCTTCACCATTTATGGTCAAACGAAGTAGTTCAGCTGGTTCACATATGGGATGAGAGGTCTCAGTGAGAGGAAGGTACAAATAGCCTTCCTTTGGAATCCAAGCCTGTCTATCGGTTAACATGTGGGCTGGCGGCGAGATCGGCTGCCACATTCAGGGACTGCCTGCAGCAATCTGATTGCACCAGAAAACACCACACTCTTCAGCATATCCAGGTACACTTTGGTGTTGACTTGCAATATGAATTCGAACATGTTTATTAACATTATGTGGCCCCCCATTTGAAGCCACACTTAATAGGAAACTCTGTTTTCATAACCATCGGTATGCCCCTATAATTCGTTGCAATCCAATGATGCATTTGAGAGTGCTAGCAAAGGCCTGGTACTATATCCTTGATCGGTAGAGAGCATGAATTGCAGAGCGACGCATCGCTGAACTCGCACTTTGAACATTGTGTCACTTCCAGATATGATAGAAAAATTCTATCGCTCTTGCCATTTGTACACAACTGACAGACTAATATATGGTCTGCTAGAAAATTGTTTTATCAAAAGGAAATTGAAGCGTGTTGTATTTCCTACGGTGACAATTTTATCGCCCTCCCTTGTATTATAAAGTATATTTTCATATAGTTTAATACATTACATGAACTAATTTTTTAGATAAAACTGCATTAGTACATATTTCAATAGTTATTTTTTTTATCTGTATAGTGCTTTATACAGGGTGACCCCTCAAAAAACAGGCCCCAACACTAATTAGGCAACGTTTCTTAGTGTTTTGTCTGAATGAAATGAAAATTTGCTCAAAATGTGTTCATAATATTAAACTCATCACGTCAAAACCCTAGGGTCTTTGCCCTGTTTTTTTCCGTTCTACAGCATATGTTGTTCTAGATGGCCTCCATTCGGCTTCTTTTCTTTTTTTTTTTTTGGTCAACCTGTATTTGTTAATGAGTATATCCAGGTAGGAAATCTCCTAATTTATATGCAGTAACAGTAAAACCAATACAGACAGACACACACACACACACACATAATACATATATATATATATATATATACACGCATAATTAGTTTATTTGAAAACGGATATCACGCATAGTGCTCAATTATAAGGAAATCCGATAATAAAAGCGTATTTATGTATTTTTTCTGTTTACAGAAGGTTTTTAGTTGAGACAAGGCCCATTAAAAATTACGAACATTTTAGATACCCATATAAAGCTCTCTTCAACGAATACTAATTTGTATAAGTTTTGGCTGAAGAGATACGTATTGGCTGAAGAGAGCTTGATATGCGTATCTGAAACGGTCCTAATTATCGGGGTTGAAATCGACGGTACCAATGACTTGTCTCATTTAAAAACGTTCTGTAAACAATATATATATATATATATATATATATATATATATATATATATATATATATATATATATATATATATACTAGCATTGGTGCCCGGCCTTGCCCGGGTGTTTGCAGGTGTATGCTGAGCAAAAAAAAATCAAACCCAACAAAAACGGTCAATTTTTTTAAGCTTTGACCCCTATTATGACCCCTTAAAATGTATTGTTTTTGACTCAAATTTAGTTATTAAGTAACCAACGGCACCTATATCTAAAAGTGTATAGTCCCTAAATTGTCGGAGGAGTTTGGTAGAGTTCTCCTAGGTAAAATCGTTGAACTTTGGCCCCTAAATTTCTAGCTGAAAACCGATCAAATCGATTTTCTCAAATCTCAGTACCATGTACATCAAATTTCGAGTCTGTAGACTAAAAATTCACAGAGTTATTGCCTAGGTAAATGTATAAACACAGAGAAGTAGAGTAAGTTACATTTTACAGTTGTCTTTACATAAGCACTAGCCAAGATTTGGAATTCCGTTTTCGAAAATGAGAGATGTTGCCTGATGCGGTCTCTAGTCAGTAAATACTAGTAGACCGAAACACGCTCATGAGTGTGTAGCAACAAACTACTGCTTATGTAAAGGCAAATCTAATATATATATATATATATATATATATATATATATATATATATATAAACACACCCACGCATATATATATATATATATATATATATATATATATATATATATATATATAGGCAAAAACCAAAACAACAAGGAAAAATCTTCTACCATATTTGCATTTTTTCGAATGTTTCTATTGTTTCGAAAACAACAAGATAGTTTTTAAATCTATATTGTAAAAAAAAATCATTGATGTTGGGATCCCAAGAGTCTTATCGAAAATAATACATACCTTTTTGAATAACATGAAGGTTAAAATTGTCTAGTTGGTGTTGAAACAATTGTAACATTCGGAAAAATACAAATATGATGTTAACGTTTTTCCTTGTGGTCTTGCGTTTTGCAAGTATATACAAGGTATATACGTATAAATATAAATAATGTCCCTAACCCACTTCCAGTTTTCTGATCTAGCTGAAATTTTGGCATGTGCAATGACTTATATCTTTACGACTTATGTGGCAAATTACAGCTCTGAACTAATTGTCGTTTCTCTTTTAAAGATGTTTGAACTGAGTCAGGTGTGACATAAAGCCTGTTGAATGTCGAGCAGTGATCCGGTTTTTGTATTTGAAAGGCGACACCACAGGAGACTTTTGATGAAGTTGAAGAGACTCATGATGATATTGCCCCATCACATGACTTGTGAAACGCTGGCATTGTGAATTTAAGCATGGTCGGAAGTCTGTAGAAACAACTCCCAGACCTTGTTGTCCTCCTTCATGGGGCCTGTCCGTCAAGTTGAGGCTGCCCTTTTGGAAGATCGGCGCATTACTATTCGCCAAATAGCCCAAGATGTCAACGTTAGTACAGCGTCTGTGGAAACTATAATTCATGACCATTTGCATATGCATAAGGTGTCTGCCAGATGGATTCCCAGGTTGCTCACACCATTCCAGAAGCGAGAACGCGTTGAGTGCTCGAGTATGAATTTGGAGATGTGCCAAGAAGATGACTCAAAGTTTTTCAAAATACTGATTACACGGGATGAACCCTGGGTGCATCACTATTATCCAGAGACCAAAGCCCAGTCAATGCAGTGGAAGCACTTGGACTCACCACCTTCAAAGAAGGTAAGGGTGCAGTCCTCCGCTGGCAAGGTCATGCTCACAGTCTTCTGGGACCAGGACGGAGTAGTGATGACAGATTTGCAAGCAAAGGGTACCACAATAATAGTAGCCTATTATGCTTCACTTTTTTAGGAAATTAAGGGAAGCTATCAATATCAAGAGGCAGGGCAAGATCAGCAAAGTTACCCTCTTCCTGCAGGACAACGCTCCGGTCCACAACTCGCATGTCGCCAGATCAGAAGCAGGGGCGCGTTGTTATGAAATCCTACCCCATCCCCCCTACTATCCTGACGTTGCGCCCTCTGTTTCACCTCTTCCCAGCCATGAAGTTGTTTTTGAAAGAAAGCGTTTCCCAGATGTTTCAGCATTGATTTCTAAAGTCACGTCGTTGTTGGAGGACCAACCTGGGGTGTTCTACAAAAATGGTCTCCAGAGCTGCATAAAACGATAGGAGATATGCATAACTCTGGATGCTTCCTACGTAGAGAAAAGCAAACACCTGTGCCAAGTTTCGTTGCTCTACTGCTATGGGAAGTGAGTATTATTGCACGCCTCTCGTATGAATGCTCAATTACAGAAATGTTAATCATGTTGCTTAATATTTGAGTTAATTTACCTGGCTTTTCTATATTTTTAATATATATATATATATATATATAATCACTTCATTATTTTTATATTTATTTAAATGTATTATTTGTGCATAAAATTACGTTACATTTCATGCACGTAGAAAATATTTAAATAAATAATAAAATACTAAATGCATTACAAAAAATACGTCCATAAAATGTGGGGGTGACTAGAATATAAGTAGACTTTAAAACTGAGAAGATAATTCGATTGATGAATCTGAATTATTCTATAAAAAAATATAATTCCGTAGAGCACAGAAATCTCGATGGTAAGCAGATTAGGTTCAATGCTGAAATGAAAAGTCATACAACTTCGTCTAGCATCAAGCTATAGTAGACAAATAATTGAACAATGCAAAGTCAGTTTATATGTTATTTTAAAAATGGAGTATAATGGAAATATGTGTTATTACTCAGGAATCTGGATAGAATTCCGGATGGAACCATTCTTTTTACTTCGCGCGTGTAGCATGTTCTTGTTCCGTTCGCCATGACTAGATCGGGGTAGGAAGTAATGCGTAAATGCATTTTGGTGCACCTATACTGAGAACTGAAATTTCAACTTCCATAAAAATATCACTTTTACGATTGATTTTTCGGTAATCTAAATTGAACTGACGAATGTACGGGGAATGGATAATGTATATTGACTCTATATTTATGCACTATGTAATAATGAACATTGTGAAAAATAAAGCTCTCATTTTTCACGATTTTATAAAAATTCACACTTCAGTTGAAATACATACTAGAAAAATTTATGCACAAATGAACCTACAGTATACCATTTTCTCGACACAAGACAATTTATTATACCTTCGGGAATTCTGTAACCGCGTAGTGCTTACTAATTTTGACGGATAATCATAATTATCATCTCTGAAAAAGTAAAAGTGTGAATTATAAAAAGAAATTATGAAAATTTTACATTATTTTCTTGAGATCAATCCACAGTAACTAAATGTAGCAATTCCGTAAATTCACTTACTTTGATTATTTAAGAAATCGTTTGATGTATCAAAAACATCTGAGGAGAAATGTTATTACTTAATTTTTCATTCTTATTGTGAAATCGTTGACACTCTGCTGCTTTATATTTCTTAGTAAGGAATCAAATAAAAATAACTAAATGTTCATATTTAATATTACCGGAGAATAATGTATACGAGGTATGAGTTATCTGATGTAGTTTGCCTTATAATTAAATGCTAATACAATATAATTTATATAAAGCGTCATCTTTGACATTCATCTCAATTAATAAGGAAATATTATTGCTATTCCAAGGACACCACATTCAGTGCTATCTTCTTTTCTCTCATCGTTTTCGCCTTCCACGTGCTGTCCAATATCTTTTCTCAATTTACTCAAATTTTAATTAATTTTTCTAGACGTTTGTACTTAATAGCGAAAGCGTATTTGTAAATTGCAATTCATAATGTCACAAATTGTCGTACTATTTCTGTCCATGCTAATGAATGTATTGTTTTAAGAGATCCCTTCTCTGCGTGGGCGTTCGACAGCATTTTAGCACTCTTTCACATCCCAAATCATATGTATTGCACTTGAAACCTTAAAGGCTACGCTTTGAGCTAATGTCTAACATGGGACTGTGAGTAGTGTTTGGACTTCATCAGTTTAATACAGTCTATAAAACAAGATAATAAGTTGTCAATTCCAAAGTCTAGCACTATGAAGGAAGAAACTATTAGGGCAGAAGGGTTTTAAAGTCAAGGAAATTCACGAGTGAAGGGGTACGATTGTACTGCTTGTCGAGTTTTGGGAGAGTATATTCATTAAATTGAGAGACGAGTGTCATGAATTTATCGTATCAGATTCTATTAAATTACTTTTAAACCAGGAACAGGGACGCAGCATTGTATTGATAGTACGAGGCGTCTTAATTTTAAGACTTGTTATGAGATATTGGTAGATGAACCAGCTATGATATAGAAAGGATACATTAGATATGAGTGACGTTTTTAGGATATACACGAGATATTGTACGGATCAGAGCCACTTATAAAACAATTATATTTCCCAATCATTTCCTAATCATTATCCTAGCAGCAAAGTGTTAGTTATGACTTATCTAGCAAACATAGTTCCTTGATAAACGAAAACATAAAATATTGTTAGCTTAAAAACTATGCACGCATTTAATTAAGTTTATCATTTCTTAATGACAAGTCCATTTATAAATTTATTATTAAATTTATTATAATTTATAAATTTATTATTAAATAGGAAGAGAAAACTTTCGGGGAATCTCAATTTTATGATTGATACAATGGTTTTAGAAATCGTGAAATGCTTACTTTTCTTTCCGTCATTTTTATGACACTAACTAAAAACTTCCTTCAAGCATTTTAATGAACCATTTTAGTAAGTAAATATTTCATTAAAAATATTTTAACGACCCCAAGTATAAACTGCGTTGAACCCATTTCTATGACTTTAAGTAAAGACTTAATTAAACAAATTTAAATGACACCAAGTAAAAGAGCTTTAAAATATTTTCATGACTTTAAGTAACCCCCTTAAAAAAACATTTTAATGGCCCTGTGTAAAAATGTCTTGAAAATTTGTATGACACTAAGAAAAACGTATTTAAAAAAAAACTACTGGCCATAAGTAAACACTTATTTAAAAACATTTTTATTACACCAAGTAGAAACTTCTTTAAACACATTTAAATGGTCATAAGTAAACACTTCTTTAAGTGCATTAGCCTGACTCTAAATAAAACATTATTGAAAAACATTTTACAGACCATAGGTGAAAACACATTTAAAAACCCTAAGTTAACATGTCTATAAAGAACATTTTAATGTCCTTAAGTAAAATCTTCTATAAAAAAGTTTCATGAGAGTCATCAAACGCTGTTTTTCCTTTACAGAAATTAAATTAAATTTCAATATGTCCACGAAAAAAGACAAGATATATTATTTTGTTGTATCATTATTACATTTTTCGCGATTCTGTCTTTCATAAAAACGAAAAATATAAACAAATAGCTTATAAAGAAACACACTTTAGAAAATGTGCCGTTTAAAAGCGTAACCAGAAAACCCTGTACAAGATGGTTTTCCATTTAGAATAGCATCGATCCCGGATATTATTATTATTATTATTATTATTATTATTATTATTATTATTATTATTATTATTATTATTACAACAACAACAAGAGCAATAATAATAATAATAATAATAATAATAATAATAATAATAATAATAATAATAATAATATACTGTCATTAATGTAATAGAGTAAGAAAAAATCCTGTCGTAATTTTGAAGTGCAGTGGTTCATTATCGAGGAAAATAATAAGCAAAACTGTTTGAAAAACATAAACATTCGGAAGAGAAGGAAATACAAGGATATTCTTGTCTCTAAAAAGTCTGCACTAAAGGAGTAAAATCATGATTGTCTATTACAATTTCATTATTCTATTTGTGTTGAACTATGTAGCACAATTCATAATTAATTTGTAATTTTATTTTGACCAGTTGCGAAATTTAGAAGAAAATTAACTTATTTAAAACATTTGTGTATCAGCTCTATTTCTCATTTAATCTAATTTCCACAGTATCTGCTATTAAAATGTTAATAATATCTTAACATTCTGCGTTTAACACGTATACAGGTGGAGAAGATTCTAAATACTTATGCTTGTACTGCGAGTAATTATATGGAATAGTTTCTTTAATATCAATTTAAAATGTTTCGTGCTTTAAGTTGACTATTAAGAAATAGACAATTAAGCAATTAAAAAAAATATTCACTAAAATTTTAATATTTCAAACAATCAAATAACAGCAGTGAACTTTTCAATCGGTATAATGTAGAACAATTATCGCCTGAATAAATATCTGATTGAAAACTAGTAGAATACATTATAAATTTATTTTGATTTAATGAAATAAAAGATAACCATGATTATATGAGAAAACGTATTTTTAAAAGTGTCAATAAAAAAACCTTTAATGGAATAATTTATAAACCTATATCATATAGTTTCATTATATGTCTCGATTAAACTTATTAAGGAAACGAATTTGTTTTTATTCGAACACAAATCTTACATTAAATACTTTTTGCACAAGAAGATACTTTTCCGAACCTTTTTTTAAGTAGACAGTGACTAATTCTCCTCGCTGCAACGTCTTTCTCACAGAAAATATGATGACCGCCTTTCTTCTCAGTGCCAGGTCTTCTAACACCCATTCTACAGCATGGCCGAGCGATGATTTGGCTATGAGCGTAGATATACAAAGAAATGCATTCCCATAATACCCTTTCTAGCTCTGTCTTTTTCTGCACGGACCATCATGAGGTGAAGACGTATAATTCTGTCTCTCCGTAAACGAGGGAGGCACCGTTTCCTCAATACTAGTTGGGCTAGTTAGTTTAGTTTTGTAAATTGTAAAAGATTTTGTAATATATATTGTATCTATATTGTAAATAAATATTTAATATTTCTCATATATATTAGAATTGTGTCGCGTGTCGTTTTTCTTTTGTTGCCATAAATGTCTCCATAAATGTCTTAAGTCGAAAGGCGGCCCTGAGGACGAAGAATTAAAGATTCCCACCAGAACGCCGCCAGGCTGAAGAGGTCAACACGTTTCCTGAGAGAAGAAGGAGCCAGACAACACACCCAACATCTGAGGTATGCTTTTCTTGATACACAGACCTTAACGACTGACCATCTTTACGTCTTCCCGAGACCACTCTCAAGACATATAGTATAACACGTCTGTCGTTGATACTCCAGTGACCGGCTGATCGTGTTATACTAGTTTGATTTTCAATCTATGATCCATCTCCGCCATAATATTTTACAAATTACACTCGTCTCACAATAGCCCTTATCAATATCTTCCATACAATCTGTCTATGCATAAATTTAGACACATATTTCTTGAGAAAAGCTTCTATCCTAAATATTGGTTGTCTTACACGATTCCGGCATTCGTTCTATTCTATTTCTAAACAATAAAGGGGAACATCGTATACACCCATTAACATATATTTTCTTTGCTGATTAGCCATTAAATTTTTCGTACGATATATATATATATATATATATATATATATATATATATATATATATATATATAAATATATATATTATAATATATCATACATTTCTACAATCATCTACTTTTTATATTTACTCCAGACAGGAACTCCAAATATCTGCGCAGATTGTGCGTTGAACTTGGTAACCTTCAGTCAATTTCTTTTCTGCACGTTATTTCCTATTACTTTTCTTACTATCTAAAATGATGACGACTTTCATAACGGCCATATCTATAAGTTTCGAGCTGAGACGATTTGAGTTTTCACAAAGGTATTGCACTTGACTTTTTGCCTGTAATTAAGAAACCATTTCAGATTTAATTTTGCAATCTTAAGCAGCATGTTGTTTGTACACTCTGTGCACAGTACACCAAAAATATAAGCCCGATTTCAAAATTACTCTGGCGAAAGTAACGAAAAACGTGACTTACACAAGAGACCCCGTCTAGGTCTATACTGTCGGGAGACAGAATCAAGAAGGTGAATCGACACGAAAAAGCTTTCGTCTTTAGATGTCGTCGTTATACAGATATGGCATGAATTTGGATATGAGCACAATGACTGATATTAAAGCGAATGAAGAAAAACGTACTATCCAAGCGTCTTTTTATAATAGCTGAGAGAGACAGTGAGATCGGGCAGTCGGGTGTTGGCAAGAAGTGGGTTGGACGAATATTTTTTTTTATTATTATTATTATTATTATTATTATTATTATTATTATTATTATTATTATTATTATAATAATAATAATTATTATTATTATTATTATTATTATTATTATTATTATAATTATTACAACAACAACAACAACAACAACAACAACAACAACAACAACAATAATAATAATAATAATAATAATAATAATAATAATAATAATAATAATAATAATAATAATAATGTCATTGTAGGGAAGAATCAGGTTGATACACCGGTACTCGTCAGACCACCGAAGTTAAACGACGTTGAGGTTGGTTAGTACAAGATGGGTGACCATTTGGGAGTGTAAGGCGTTTTATATGCTTTCCGCTTATTTCGGCATTGTTTCCAGTCGTCCTGAACCGCAACTTGCCACTGATATTCAACAATGTCGACTCAGGAGATGTGTGGGTGGAGATTTCGCAACACTTGCCACGAACAAATCCACGCACAGGCACCCTTACGGTGGTTATCCATAGTATTTCAGGACCAAAGGAAGCCTATTATTATTATTATTATTATTATTATTATTATTATTATTATTATTGAATGTTAGTTTCCTGCAATTACTGAAGTCGGCCCTTCAGAATGTTGTCCCGTCGTCTAATTGTAAGCGATTATTATGTGGAGGCACAGGAGAACAGTGACTAAATATAGAAACAATGATCCATTGATGTTTTATTGATTACTAACATTTTACTAAATACTAGCTGTCTGCCCGGCATTGCCCGATCATACAATACGCTTAAACATGATATTTTAATTTATGTAAAGTGTGTATGTATGTATTATAGTGCCATTTCTCTTTTTATTAATTTATATTACGGGGAAAAATTTGCTCGGGGGGGTACAATTTTACGTCAGTTGATATTAGGGCTTGGCGATCTTAATCATAATATTGTATTTTTTCTTATCGACGAAAAAAATACAAGGAGAATGATTTACGTTACGGCCGGTGTAACGTAAAATATTTTCCTGTAAAAATATTGTTTGGTGTAAGATAATAAAGATTATTCTGATTATCTGATTTTTTCGATTTTCGATACTTATTGAATAAAGGTATGTGCAAAACATATTTAAGAACACTGCCAGGCATATAAATTAGATTTATGTGAAATTTGCTAAATACATGTTCGTTTATTTCTATATAATAGAATATATTATTAAAATGATTATATGGCATCCAGATGGTGTGATATATTGTTATATTATGGTGTTTACATGCCCATTCGCACTCAAAATTCAAAAGTCTTATTGAACGCAAGTAAAAAAAAAAGGTCACCTGACATACGCGGAAGCCTATCTAGCTATCTTAGCTAGCGATATTTCAATGAGGAAAAAACATGTGTAGTGCTACCTTTAATTGAGATGTAGCCTCGATCTTTTTATTTATTATTTTTCTCTGTTCCCTTCTCTCTCTGCCTGCCCATCTCACAGTGTATCGTTTCTCTCTCTTTCTTTCCTCTCTATCACTCATGCACTTATGCCACATTTCCCCCTCTTTTTATAATACGTTATTATGTAAAACGCCGAAGCATACATCATGAGAACACAAATACGATGATACTAACAGAGGAGACGGTTACTAGACAGAATGTGATGTGGTGTATAATACAAACATTACCCAACGGCAATGTTTAACGTCAATAAAAGAAACGTTAATAACAAGCCTAGATATTTAAAACCTAAATAATATCTCGGCATTAAATCATCCAATAAAAATAGATTTAAATAATAGATTTTCTTTAAATTTCTAATACATTTTTCTTTTTTCATTTGTAGATATGCTCCTGGAAATATATATCAGAAGGTAAGTCTGGAATTGATTGTTTTCATGATAACCACATCGCATTTAATATATATTATCATTTTCCGATTATAAATTATCGGTTATCTTAAGAAAAAATTAAGAAACCCTGTGTCAAGATGTTGTGTATCGGGAGTCTATTTGAGCGTCATGGTGAACAGAAGTAGGAAAACACTGAATAATATTGTAATGAGGTCAATGAGGATTTGGTTAGATAAGCAGAATGAGGTATTGTCTAAAATTGTAGCATCAAGTAAAATTAGGTGGTATCCCTCTGACCACCAGTGTTTTACACCAAGTAATTAGACCGAGGAAATCAATAATATGAAAGTATAAAGAATAAGATGTGTAACTGTTAAGGATACTTAACAGTACACTGATTCCGGCCTTTTTCTAAATGTTATAATCACATGATAAATTTTCACGAGACTACAGTTAGGAAACAACGAGAACCATTTCTTTGTATTATTTTTCTTGTAAAATATAACAATATTCACAAGATAAAATAAAAATAGAAGGGAACATTCATTAACAGTAATTGTAATATTACATTAAAAATACGAACATGAAGCGTTATTTTTTTTACTAGAATGTCTTATTGTATTATTTCCCGCGTTTAACATCTACCTTTACTTTCCTACGTTTAATCTGAACTATATTGCTTTTAAAGACTACGTTTAATCTTAACTATATTGCTTTTAAATACTACGTTTTATCTTAACTATATTGTTTTAATACTATGTTTAATCCTACATATAGTGCTTTTAAATACAACGTTTAATCTTAACTATATTGCCTTTAAATACTACGTTTAATCTGAACTATATTGCTTTTAAAGGCTACGGTTTATCTGATATATATTTTTTAAAGATTACGTTTGATCTGATCTATATTGCCTTTAAAGACTACGTTTAATCTGAACTATATTGCCTTTAAAGACTACTTTTAATCTGATCTATATTGCTTTTAAATACTACATTTTATCTTAACTATATTGCTTTTTAAAGACTAGGTTTAATCTTAACTATATTGATTTTAAATACTACGTTTTACCTTAACTATATTGCTTTTAAATACTACGTTTAATCTAAGCTATGTTGCTTTTAAATACTACGGTTTATATTAACTATATTGTTTTAAATACTACGTTTAATCTTAAAGATATTGCTTTTAAATACTACGTTTAATTTTTACTATATTGCCTTTAAAGACTCCGCTTAATCTGAACTATATTGCTTTTCAAGACTGCATTTACTCTGAACTATATTGTTTATCTAGACTAGGTTTAATCTAAACTATATTACTTTAAAGACTCCGTTTAATCTTAACGATACTGCTTTTAAAGACTTCATTTAATCTTAACTATATTTGCTTTTTAAAGAGTTCGCTTTTAAATATTACTTTCTTTTTGTGTTACAAAATCACATTTTTTTATTTATTTGATTGGCAGGCATAATAAATGCTGAACAATTTTTTATGAAAGAATTTATTTATAAAAATAATATGGGAGGATATACTTTTTTAAAAATATTCACTGTTAAATATATCGCAAAGCAATAAAATTTATTGTTTCTATGAAGTTCAAGCAACTTTCCAATAAATGTCAAAAAATAATAATTTGAAGGTAAAAGGAAAAGGGGAATCAGCAAATACACCTCAAAGATATGAATACATACGCAAAAATGCTATCAGAAAAGTGGAATTTAAAAACAAATGTTTATAAAAAAAACACACACAAAATCTAGTGCTTGAAAATCTAATTTTTTAATTAAATCCGTGAATTAGAAAAATGTGAGTCAACATGGAATTTTATTAAAATAATTATTAAAATAACTTCTGTTTGTTTAACTTTTCAATAATCAATTCAGAAATACACAGATAAAAATAAATTATGCTTGAAAATATGTGGAGTTCAGTAACCTATTTTTCAAATAACATTTTTACAAGACATGTTTACAATTTCAATTGACGATTAAATTCCTTAACAGAAACAAATTTCATTACTACATTCCTTTTCCATATACAGATATGCAAGCTAAACTATTGCAATTCGTTATTTCGATAACATTCTGTATTTATTTTAACTTATGGTTGGAATTTTCGATTCCAAATCTAGCAACGCAAGTTCGAATCCTTGACTATCCTATTTCATATTTACATTTAACCTATTTTTTACTTACATGAAAGGGGGCAGCCTTCATCAGGTAACACATAGATAATATTTATATTATTCGAAGGGGGTGTTCAACTATTCTAATGTTGTTAAATTATAATTGCTCTGCATGTGTATTGAGGATTTTTGAAAATATATTGGTTTGAATTCATTTAATATATGCATATATATTATTTGTTATTTATTTATATTTTCTTAACAACTTGACAACTTAAAGAAGGCCAGAGAATGTGTTAGCCAGTACGTGGTAAAACAACGACTATGAAGAGAGAAATAAAATGAATACATCAATTATGAACCCCATCTTAAAGGATTCGCCAAAATATAAATATAATAGATAAATGATACCATTCGGTTAGGACCAAATAATTAAACACCCGATAAAGACACGCAACAAAAGTCAATAAAATCCAACCTTGATCGCCCCTTCGGGGCCCGCAGCTCTATGTATAGAAGCGTTGGCTCTTTATGGTTCAAGGTAAGCATTATCTTAAGATAGCGGATTCAATCGTATTCAAAGATGGACAGACAGCCCTTTCATCATGTAACAATGAAACTGACCTTTAATAATTATTAATACCTTCGTCTGCTTTTAATTAAATCCCCAAAATTATCTTCCAATGCTACGTCCCTTTCATTTGTATTCCTCTTTTCACCCCCTTTATCGCTCGTTTTGATTTCTCACTCTATTTCTCTCTGACTCGTTTTACATCCACTTTTTCGGTTACTTTCTCTTTAATTCTTTTTTCCCCAAAAGTTGACATTATTACAAACGATTCGGATTGTAGCGAAGCAATAACATAAAAGACGTAAATTAATAAATAAACAAAAAGAAATTTAGAACAAAAAAGAAACACGAATAATTTGTAAGCAAAAATTTGTCATGCAACTGATATTCCTGCTATGAATTATAAAGATGTCCACCATGGAAGAAAGCATTAATGAAAAGGTTACCCTTTTCTTTCTCCTGCTAGGTACAGACACCATGATAAATCCCTTTGGGTCTTTAGCGTTATAATCAGAGAAGAAAAAAACATTTTTATATTATTCTTTTTAAAAATACAAAATACATATCCTAAAGACCTGGCGTATCTTTGTATTTGTTTATAAATTATTTGTATATAAAAATAATAATGATTACAATAAAAAGATAAGATAGTACATAAATTACAGAACTTGTATCGTATGTTGAAAATTTTCTATGGTAACTAAAATGCAATCAGAAAAAACATCTCTCGCGTGCCTTACCTATTCTGAGAACTTTGAGCACCAGTAATTGATTATAATTTTGTTTATTAAAAGAATATTTCAAATTTGTATTTAAAAAGATAGCTGAGAAGGTGGCCTATTAATAGTAAAAAGAGGTTGGAATTTGGTGGCAAAATGAGTGATCGGTAAAGCCCTTGAAGTAAATGAATAAAATTACAACTGAAGCATATATTAAAACAGGGTAGTGTTTGAATGATTAAAATAAGAAATGAATGGGTGAGTCTTAGGTAGGCTTATCAAACTTTGGTAAAGTTGAATGTCGGCATTCCATGAAGATAATTTGTACTGACTGTGACGTATTTTGCACTGAACGCGGGTAGGCAGGTTGGTTTAATTTGTAATAAAAATCGATGACTATTATCTGAACTAATGTAGTTAAATTATAGCTGAGAGCTAATACTACTTCATTCGAAAGTAAGATGAGATCGTAATGTTCAATATATGTAAAGAGATAGCTGAAATATATATAAAACATTATATTCTAAGGGACTAGTTTCAGCCGTTCATGTAACACTTTGTTATTAATAATCATCAAAGCGGTCGTTTATCAAACGACCATGGAGATAGAAAGAATGTCAGTCGTGCTAGAACCGAAACTTTACTAGTAGATTCCACGAATATATGATCAGAAGATCGCAGTCTTAATAATAGAGAATCCTTTCTGATTACAGGGAGGACAGTTGTTTGGGTAGATGAAATGGGGCTATGTCTACAAGCTAGTAACTTTCATTAATAAGGTAAAACATCACACGACTTAACTTTCTCACACCTGTCAATTTCACTTTATAAACGTTAAATTAAGACCTTTCACTTCCTCTCCCCTCGTGGCCGAGATGGTTAGGTTTCTGTTTTTTCCCCCCTTTCGTTTCCACCTTCGCGTCAAGGCTTCAGGGTTCGAGCCTACCTTCCCACTAAAACTTTTTTTTTAGACTTCCGAACACCCGGCCAACTTCTTTTTTTTTATAAACACAGTTGTTTTGATCTACCCCCCAACATACATGCCTCCAAACACCTGGACAACGCCGGGCACCCCCGCTAGTCATTAATAATAGTAATAATTACGGCATAATCACGTTTGACACACCGGTTCCCATCAGATCACCGAAGTTAAGCAACGATGAGCCTGGCCGGTACCAGGTGGGTAATTATTTGATTTATGATCGAGAGAAACGGATTGACTCGCTATTTTTCTCTCAACATGAATTTAATTGACTTTGTATTCTTGTTAGATGATAAGGGATGTCCCCTTTTCATGTAAGTATAAAAATAGAGAGATTACTTAAAATGAAAATAAAATGAGAGGAAGCAGAAATCGAACCTTGGATATAAGTTTTAAAGAAAAATAGGTTTAAATGGAATGTCCAGTAAAGTGTTAATTCTGATGAAATAAATAATAAATAAACTATTCAATTGTTAGAAAGAATTTGGATAATAAAATATGGGTTAAATAAATTAGATATGTAGGTTGAATTTCTTTGTAAAAACATCAAAGAAAAAATAGGTTATTGGGAAATCATAATGTCGGAAACGTGCAAAGTTGCGCATGTTGAAACACGCGAATTTTGCTCAGGTGGCCAGACATGCATGGATTTATCAATATAGGAAGTGAGAGTTAGTTCGTTAGTGAGAGAGACAGTCGGTGAGAAAGAGAGAGGGTCTGGGAATTCGAACGTCTAGGAAGCGAGACGGTCACTTTGAAACTAAAATGTGAAGCTTTGAATCTTGATGAGAAAACCACAGCCGGTCGTGAAGAAATAACCCCATCATGTGTTTTGATAAAGCTCGTCTTTGTGTTTGTGATTCTTACAAAAAGGTAAAGTGAATTGTTATTATATGTCTGTGTTATAAAATGTCGTGACATACACATCTCATATCCACAACGTGAATCTACATCTCATATCTACACTAAGAGTTTCTTCTTCTACACGTCTAAGTAAAGAACATTTAATATATATGAAACATCATAAAACGAACAATCTCTCTCACAACATCCCTTTCTCAACAGCATCACTTGTAATAAGAAACTCTCTCCTCTAAGACTCTCTCTCTCTCAACGACAAACACTTGATAAGACTCTAAGACTGTCTCTTCATCCCTCCTAAGACTCTTTTAATGAAACCCAAAATAGAACATTCAGGTGTTGGAACCATTCTCTTGAGAATTTGTTGTATGACTTCCAACAGTCATGGTGTTTGGCAGATTTCGGTATCTGCCGATAACAATAAATCGATAAACTGTACATATTAATGTAAATAAAGAAATAACAGTTTTAAAATATACGCTTTCTTTTCCGTCCTGTTTACCGGGCTGAAAGGATGTTAAAACTGGCAAAAAAACATCTAAACTCAATAACGAACGAAAATACAAATATACAAACATACATGTGCTGACATAAGATTCCACTTGTAACAGAAGTCTTAATGTGAAGTTTCATATAGGATTAAAAGACAAAGGGTAAAAACACCGATTATAACTAAGTATTATAGCTCCGTATCAAAACCTTGAACCAGTTAATTGTTTATCAACTCATTCATAAACGCGATCGATTACGCAATAACAAATGGTGATAAACAGGTGCATCGATAATGTGAAATCATTTGCAGTGCTTATCTAAATAATCAGAACACGAAACACGTGTTACAATTCGTTATTTTAGAAATTCAAAATACATCTCTTCCTGAGACACCTATGGAAACGCTTAGTGAATGAATACGAATACATAATTGCTATAATGTGTATGGTGCTTTTAATAAATGAGATAAAATGATGGTACATTAAATATATGTACTTACAAAAGTGGAATAGAATGTATAATAGCGAGGTGTCTGGAAATATTGATTGTCTTTTATTAAAATGTGATTCTCGTAGGAAATCCTTTTAATATGTCTGTCATATTTGAAAAGAGTGTCATGTTTAACATTTTCCTATTATTCCCTTAAGTAGTTCTAGCTGTTCAATCCGATTTGTCTAAAATAAGTTTTGTAATAGATTGTGAGTAAGAATATTATAAATTATACTGCCCTAAATTTAAAATGACAAAAATTTGCGACGCTTAAGTAATGTTTGTATTGCACGTTTTACAGTTAACATTATTAAAATTTACTTTTGGTGTCAGAAATACGTTTGCAGGAAATTTAGTGAGGAATTATTCAAACATTATTGATAATTTAGTAGTAATGTATAAAATTATAACGTATGAATATAACATATAAGTTTAACGTATAAATATAATGAATAAATGATAACGAATAAAGTATAACGTATAAATTTAACGTATAAATATAATGTATGCATTATAACGTATGAATATAATGTATAAATATGAGGTATAACTTATAACGTATAAATATAACGTATAAATTATAACGTATAGATATAACGTATACATATAACGTATAAAGTATAACGTATAAATTATAATGCATAAATATAACGTATAAATATAACGCATAAATATAACATGTAAATATAACGCATAAATATAATTTATACATATAACGTATAAATATAACGTATAAATTATAACGTACAAATTATAACGCATAAATATAACGTATACATTATAACGTATAAATTATAACGGATAAATATAAAATATAAATATAACGTATAAATTATAACGTATAAATATACCCTAAATTGAAGCGGGGTCTGGTTAAAGAACTACGACAACGTGTTAATAAGGTATCAATCCGGCGTCAGTAAATGAGCGATCTTTTAGCCCATTCAAAAATGTCTTGATAAACGCATTGCCATTTCTCTGCCAAGACGTCTAGCGCAGTTAACAATGAACTACATTCACCCAAAGAGCATATGCAAGGCCTGGGAGGATGCACGACTTACGATTAGACGTACCATACAGAACAAAAAAAATAAAAAAAAACACCAGTCACAATGGCCTATATCCGTAAAAGCGATTGTCAAGAAAGCACTATAAAATGATGCCACAGATAATATTCGAGGATAGTCAACGGGGATAAAAGAGCAAAGATGACTGGGGCCTACGGGAGACTTATTGACATTCAAATTTAAGTGAAGATGAATTGTCGCTTTTTAACGAGAAATCAGTGGTTAGCGGCTATTGTGATAACGAAGGAGTTGCAGAGTACTGAAATCTTGGGAGCCTTGTGACCCAGACTCCAGGAATATTACTGTTTGTTCTTGAATTGTTATTACTTCTAGTGAATAAATACTAACATAATAAAATCTGTTGTGATATAGGCAAGTGAAGAGGATTTTAAACTAATAAAAACTGGTATACGCATATTACCGAATGGGTGGTACGGGGGAATTATGTGAAATTCTTATGCGATATTAATATCCAATGTGATCATGTGACTGAATCAAGAAGACAAGATTTAGTCTTAGTGGAACATGAAACGCAAAGTAACAAGCATTTATAAAGCAGTGCCAGCTGATGTGAACGTAAAGGAAAATAGAAAATAATGTTAAAAGTATCAAGACTGGGAAATGAAGATAAAACCTGTGATAAAGTTAATAAGATAGACGGTGTACCTACCTGTCATTATAGAAGCAATAGGAAGGGCGATAAAAAGGCTTGAGAAATGGATAGAAAAACTTGCAATCGATTGCACTGTCGAAGCACTTCAGAAGACTGCCTTTTTAAGGAGCGGCAAATTCTTGCGTAAAATCCTGGGAATTAGAAAAAGATATGGAAAGGCTACGCTAATTTATAGCTCGCCTATCAGTATAAAATCGGCAATAACAAGTTTTGCAGAAATGTGAAAACACTACCCCCATTTGCACATAACGCCCCCTCCCAAGAGCGAGACCAAATAACGAAGTAGAATCAAAGCGGAAGAAAAGACAAATGAACTGGCCAAACGTCAGCAAAATAAGCAGGAAGAGAACTGGGACCTTGGGGGGTTTATTGCCACTCAAATTCCAGCAAAGACTAATACATGCTGCTAAGGAGAACCAATGGCAAGCAGTTGTTGCGGTAATGCAAATTTATTTGCAAATGTTATCGAAAGAGGTGAAGAATACTGGAAACCTGGGGGGAAATTTTCGTCATTCTTCTTCGAGGGAAAACCACAGGGTAAAATCTCTGACATCCTATGTGACAGCTCCTTGTGAACAAATAATAATAATAATAATAATAATAATAATAATAATAATAATAATAATTATAACAGCAACAGCAAACACACCACAATGCACTACATCATAAGGATGATACTGGCCGATTCTATATGAATGAGAAAACGGGGAAATAGAGCTTCTCTCTATAGAAGACTGTAAATAACAGACAAAAATAACAGAAAAAAAGAATAAGAAAAACACATAATGCAGAACACCGAAAGAATAATTGCATCAGCAAAGTGACTGAGGAAACAAACAAGATATAAAAAGAAGACACGAGGATTAAAACGAGGAAAAAAATGGAAGATAAACCGATACACGGACGATGCATAAAAATTACAAAAAATGAGACTAGGGAAAACGCTTGAAAATTGCAACCAAACAAAAAACCTCCACAGGAAAAATAAATCCCTAATATCATCCATACAAGAAAACACGATTAGAACCAACAACCTTAAAGCAAGGATAAACAAGACAATAAAACAGCGAATGCAGACACTGCGGACAAAGAAAGAGACCATTAAATAACTTAATAAGTGAATGCAACAAACGAACCCACAACGGATATAAAAGTAGATCCGATCAAGTGAAGAAGGTTGTACCTTGGCTATTATGCAGATAGTTGTACTTAAAACACTTATACCAATTGTAAAAGAACAAACCGGTACCAGTATAAAAAGATGAAAGTCACAAGATCTTATGGGGGTGGATGTACAAACGGATTAACCCACAGATTCAAGAAGAACATAACAGTAAACAACAAGGAAACTCCCTGCCAAATTGTAGATTTTGTCGTTTCATCAGATCACAGAGTGAAGATTAACGACACTGAAAAGAAGAACAAATACACAGAAGGGACCATAGAGCTAAAAAAGACCTAACAAATGAAGAAATTAAAGAAAACACTGCTAATAGTAGGAGCACTAGAAACAATACCGAAAAACTTTGAAAAAATAACGAAGGAGATTGGAATCAGAGGAATGGCTGAAAAGATACAACGAGAAACAATAATGAAAGCTGCAGCAATATTAAAGGAACATATGAAGTACAAACACAAATTAGACATACACAAACGGGTACATATATACACACAAATAAATATGGCATGTAAGGTACCCAAATGCGCCGCTGAGTTCTGGCTACTCCAATTTTTTAATGTTTGTGCGTATATCACAATAAACGGACACCACACTGGAGAGGATCAAGAGCGCTGGAAAGACAAAGGAGTGAAAGCACTAGCCAGACCTCCGCTGCATGACTGCAAACAAAACTGCGCCTTTGGGTAGGGCTTTCGCCACGCAAATTACGGTGAAGACCAGTGCTCGTTGACAATGAGAAATCAATAGTACCTGGATGTTGCGATAACTCAAATTGTTTTGCAAAGGATATTGAGTCAAGTACAATGCACTTGAAATTAAAGGAGACTATTTATCAAAAAGATTCCATCGAAGGCAACCAGTTTTTCACAAAGAGAAATATTTTCTGATGGATTTTGTGACTATTTCTAATGCGTAAATAATAATAATAATAATAATAATAATAATAATAATAATAATAATAATAATAATAATAAACAATTCAAGAAGGATAGAAAGACCGATGAGAGAATGAACTATCAAGAATTTAACTGGACGAGTGCAAAATGATTGTAATCTTCGGAAGGCTTATTGCGAACCAAATTCACAGTAAAGTTATAAGTTATTGCTTGCAAGACAGCAATAGAAAACGGCTGTTCCCATAATGCTAATTCATTTGTAAATATTATCGTAAAATGAGGCCAGTACTGAACACCTAGGAATGCTTGTCACCTAATCTCAAGGGAACACCAAACGTTGTTGACAAATGATTCTTTGAAGATAATCTGTGTGAAAACTCCTAATATTACAACAACAACAACAACAACTACAACAATGTCAAACTTCTCTGGGATACGCGCATACAGACTGATAAGGTCCTTGAACACTCCAGACCTGATATAACCAAATAAGAGTAAGAGAACTTGCTCTATCATTGACGTTGCTTGCACTTTCGACAACAGAGTGCGAGAGGAAGAACAAGAAAAATAAATAAATACTAAGATCTAAAATGGGAATTAGACTTTGGAAATGTAAAGAAGTCAAGCTCATTTTCATTGTGATTGGAACGATTGAACCCATAATGAAAAGCTACCACAAATGGCTTAATCAGATTGACAAGGCGATTTGTTTTAGAATCTTACAAAAAGCTTGCCTGTTGGAAACAGAGAAAGTGTTATAGTATAGCTTGAATCTTTACAAAAACAATAAATAAATAAATAAAAAATAAAAAACAACAACATAAAAGAGTTAAGCACGCTATGAAATAATAATTATATAATAGCAATACATCGAACTGTACGACAGTCAAGGTGATTCTCATTATAATTGAAAAGTTTGGGAATATAACAAATTAGCTACCATAAATGTATTAAACGCAACGACAAGACAATTTCTTTTACAATTTTGGTAAAGGCTTGCCTGTTGGGATCGTTGATAATGATAATACAGCTTGAATGTCTAAAGTCAAAGGAATTGAACTGATGTTGAGACAATAACAGCAACAACAACAACAACAATTATAATAATAAAGTCAAAGCAATTGAACTGATGTTTAGACAACAACAACAAAAACAACGACAAAAATAATAAAAACAATAATAATAATAATAATCATAACCATAACAATAGCAATAATAATAATAATAAGATTAATAATAATAACAATAACGATAATAATAATAACATTAATAATAATAATAATAATAATAATAATAATAAGATTAATAATAACAACAATAACGATAATAATAATAACAACAACAATAATAATAACAACAACAATAATAATAATAATAATAATAATAATAATATTAATAATAATTATAATAATAATATTAATAATAATAATAATAATCAGAAGAAGAAGAAGAAGAGGAAGAAGAAAACGTTATAGGTGTTTTAAAATTACAATTACAATGTAAATTGGTTAATCCCACTAAATCATCTACTGCAAATACCATGCCCCTACATACACTCGCTCTTCGCCCTCGAAACCTTGCCGCTATATTGCTTTTTCATCTTGCAATTATGATGTAGCCGCCCTATCATCTCAATATCAAATAATGTTTGCATATATGCGAACAGAGTGCATTGCAATTTAATAAACGTATCGTAAAAGCACTTCTGTTGATTATGACTCCTAGCTTTCTTGTGACGCATAATTATTTCCCTTTGAATGTGGAACTCTTCACAAAGATAAAGACAAATAATACGTTACGTTATCTACATCATATGTTTCTAGTTTTTATTCAATTTAAAACAAACTTTCTTTACTGTTATATTAGATATAGCATCCTGCATTTTTTTAAGCCTTCATGCAAAGCACGTAGAAAAGGCTCTTGTCTTTCTGTCGTCAAATAACACATACATTTAGCTTGTTGGATTTCTTTGTTTTTTTCTTTCTTTTTTGTTCTGTACTTACAACTAGAAGAAATCTTCTACAATTGCGAGCAATCTATTATTTGCAATTCCGATGCGGACGTTGTTTATCTTTGCATTTTGTACGCTCGAAAACTTCACGGCAGCCATGGGTCACAATTACGGTTGATTGCTTCTTCATTGATTTTTATAATGTAACGATTGAACGCATGACGTCATACATTATGTCACATTGCATATAAAATATAGAAAAAAGAACATGCCATAATTGCATATGGACATCAACTATTTAGTTTAGCAATGTCGCTATTCCAATAGAAACAGTCAAATGTGTATAGTTTTATTCTTATTTTTTTAAAGTTTGGGATGACGCATCCTACTTGATGTCAGCCATTCACATGCACGGTTATACATTTTACTAAGATAAACTCTTTAGATATTAAGAGTCACTTTAAGATCAATTGTTTGACACTATCTTGCAGTGAGTTCACCGGGTATATTTGACAGGTAGATTTCTAATTTATTTTTCATGAATCCGGTTACTCTTATAATAAGTGAAATGATGTAAAGTTTATAAGATTCTAGTTTCATTATAGATCCCATATTAGATCATGGTATTTCGTTAGCTTCTCCTTGTGTGCTATGGCGTCACTGACTTCTATTAATTGGTCTTATTGTACCGTATCTCTATATAAGGTTTAAATTCTCCATTAGCCATTTCCGTGGCTCTTGAAATCGCATAATCATAGTTGATGATGTATAGTTTGTGTCCAACTATGTTTTCGCATACTTTATATATATATATATATATATATATATATATATATATATATATATATATATATATATATATATATTACTATATATATATAAATTACTATATATAAATATATATATATATATATATAGTAATTTATAAAATATATATGGCGATTAAGCTACACAGAATATTCTGCGTTTCATCCACTGTAGGATTGGTCAGGCTATTGCGCGAATTTTGTGGTTGCTTCTTGTTTTTATATATGTTGAGGATTTCTAGTACGCCAATCAGCTTTCTAGTATCCACCGCGCCCCCTCCTATCAGACATTTTATCGAACAAAGGATCTGTTTTAGAACTAGGTTAGTGGTTTAAGGTTGATCTTTTCCTCCGTTTTATATATATATATATATATATATATATGAATACACCTATGTGTATTTTTTATATGAATATACCTATGTGTACACACACACACATGCATATATATATATATACATATATGTGT